>NC_073391.1:2000343-2042843 GCF_028641065.1 Leucoraja erinaceus
AGGCTGGCGAGTCGCTCGCTGCAGCTCTGGCCATGGAGCTGTGCAAGTCCCGGGCCATCGGAGGCGTCGGGAGCGTTACACCGCTGCCGCAAGAGTCTCTGTGCCGAAGGGACAGACCCTCAAAGGGAGGGGAGAGAGAGAGAGGGGACGGAGACAGGGAGGCAAGGGGAAGAGAGAGAGGGGGTGAGAGGAGAGAGAGGGGAGAGAGAGAGAATGGGAGAGAGAGGGGGAAGAGAGAGGTGTGGTAAAAAGAGAGGGGGGGTAGAGGGAGAGAGGGGGAAAGAGAGAGAAACGGGGGAAATAGAGAGAGAGGTTGTGGGGCAAAGAGAAAGAGGAGATAGAGACAGAGGAGAAAGAGAGAGGGGAGAGAGAGCAAGGATGAGAGGATGAGAGAGAGAGAGAGAGAGAGAGAGAGAGAGAGAGGGGAGAGAGAGAGGTGAGAGAGAGGAGAGAGAGAGAGGGAGAAGGAGAGGGGGGAGATAGAGAGGAGGGAAAGAGGGAGAGAGAGCGAGAGAGAGGGAGGAGAGAGAGAGCGAGCGAGAGAGAGAGAGAGAGAAGAGAGAGGAGGAGATAGAGAAGAGGGGGTGAGAGAGAAGAAAGAGAGGGGGAGAGTGGGAGTTATGGGAAAAAGAGAGGAGAGAGAGTTAGGGGAAAGAGAGGGGAGAGAGAGGGGAGAGGGGGAGGAGGGAGGAGACTAGAGAGAGAGGGGGGAGAGTGAGGTGGGAGGGAGGGAGGGAGGGAGGGGGAAGAGAGAGAGGGTGAGAGAGAGGGGGTAGAGAGTCAAGAGTGTTTTATTGTCATATGTCCCGGACGGGACAATGAAATTCTGACTTGCTGCAGCATAACAGAATATGTGAATATGTAAACATTGTATATAATGGGGGGAAAAAAGTACAATAAATAACAAATATAGTGCAAATAACGAATAATAGTAAGATTAAACGAGAACTTACCAGTTCGAAGTTTGATCATTATTTTATGAGGAGTAACGTTGAGGGATTACGTGAAGAACCCGCCACGACGCATGCGTGTCATTCTTCAAAACAGCGGTGTGAAATCACAGATAACAGTAATGACTGAACATAGTAAGATTAGAGAAGAGGATACCAGTTGAACTTTATGATCAAGGGTGGGAACGGAGGGCACGTAATCCCTCAACGTTACTCCTCATAAAATAATGATCAAACTTCAAACTGGTAAGTTCTCGTTTAATCTTACTATTTTACTTCGGAGTCACGTGAGTGACTACGTGAAGATTTCAAAGCTCTGTGATTTCATGCCATGGAAACGAGTCCATGCATCACATCTGCCTTAATTGACTAAGGGAGGAATTGGGTTAACATGTTTAAACATGAATCTGACATTGAAATCCATGATAAAGTTATTAACAACAAATTATAGCCCCTATTTCATGGGGTGAAATTATATTACAGAACTTAAAATTGATTCTGCAAAAGTTCCAGGTTTAACCACTGGTTTATGGTAGAATTGTTGGAACGTTTTTTCCCTTGACCATCCTGCTGTCTCCAGGATTTGGTCCATCGGTACGTCCAACTCCATAGCTGCCGATTAGCTGCAGCCCTGGTGGAATGAGATTTGAATATGTTAGTATCCACTCCAGCTGTTAAAACCTGTTTCAGCCATCTGGCAAAGTTTGAACCGACACTTTTTTGTGGAGTTGCTTGTGGCTGATTAGTAGTGCCATCTCATAGCCTCTGATGTTTTTGGTGTCCTCCATATATAACAATAAATGTCTTATTATACAGAGACGATCATCTATAGGGTAAGCTCTAAATTCTATTTTGAGGCCTGATGGTCCCGGTCTGTTCTGTTTGACTAATTCGTGAATATGAAAAGGTATATTTCTTGTTGAAGAAGTCATATTGTCCAGCCTTAACTTATGTAAAGACTGTACCCTTTGTACTGTGACCAAAGCCATCAGCATGACTGTTTGATGCATCAGTTTTTTGCAGGGACAGAGCTGTTGCTGGAGACCAGTTCCTTAGCAACGTTAGGACAATACTCACATCCCATATTTGAGAGTACCTGGTTCTTGGGGGATTGATATTAAAAATTCCCCTCATAAGTTTGGTTACCAGGGGGTGAGTCCCAACAGAATGATGCTCTGATCCTCGCCATAGATATGCTGAAAGGGCACTTCTGGCGCAGTTAATGGCACTGTAACTGAGCCCCTCATCATAATGGAGGCCTGCCAGGAATTCTCCCATTTCCTGATGTATACCAGATATTTTTTTTTTTGTTTTTTTTTCTTTTCTGGGTGGACTGCCTGTGAGCCGCTGAGATAATGTTCAATGTTCGGTCCGTCAGTCCCAGTTCCAGTAGAGGTTTCTTTAAACTCTACAAATTAATAATTTTGTCGTATTATGACATGGATGGCTATCCCCAGTTACGGGATGAACCAACAAATCTGGCCATTTCAGGATGGTGATACATAGTTCTTAGACCATGTCGAGTATCACAGGGAACCACTCTCGGACACCTCCTCCTACTTACCCCTGGACCATGACCCCACTGACGAGCACCAGGCCACCATCTCCAGCACCATCACCGACTTCATCCACTCCAATGCCCTACCCGACCGAGCCTCCAACCTCATCGTTCCCCAGCCCCGCATGGCCCGATTTTACCTTCTCCCTAAAATCCACAAACCCGACTGTCCCGGAAGGCCCATTGTCTCTGCCTGTTCGTGCCCCACCGAACTCATTTCCAAATACCTTGACTCCATCCTATCACCCTTGGTTAAATCCCTCCCTACCTATGTTCAAGACACCTCAGACACTCTCCGTCGTCTCCGCGCATTCCATTCTCTAGGCCCTCACCCCCTCATCTTCACCATGGACGTCCAGTCACTCTACACCTCCATCCCCCACCACGATGGTCTCAAAGCCCTCCGGTTCTTCCTCGACCAGAGAAGCAACCTATACCCAGCCACTGACACTCTCCTCCGCCTAGCGGAGCTGGTCCTTACCCTCAATAACTTCACATTCAACTCCTCCCATTTCCTCCAAATACAAGGTGTAGCTATGGGCACACGCATGGGCCCCAGCTATGCCTGCCTATTTGTCGGTTACGTCGAGCAATCCTTGTTCAATACATACCAGGGCCCCATCCCCGACCTCTACCTCCGCTACATCGACGAATGCTTTGGTGCCACCTCCTGCACCCACACACAACTGACTGACTTCATCCACTTCACCACTAACTTCCATCGGCACTCAAATACACCTGGACCATTTCCGACACTTCCCTACCATTCCTTGACCTCACTATCTCCATTGCAGGTGATAGACTTCTGACCGACATACACTATAAACCCACTGACTCCCATGGCTATCTGGACTACACTTCTTCCCACCCTGCTTCCTGTAAGGACTCCATCGCCTACTCCCAATTCCTCCGTCTACGCCGCATCTGCTCCACGGATGAGGCGTTCCACACCAGGACATCTGAAATGTCCTCATTATTCAGGGAACGGGGGTTCCCCTCCTCCACCATAAATGAGGCTCGCACCAGGGTCTCTTCCATACCCCGCAACACTGCTCTCTCTCCCCATCCCCCCACTCGCAAAAAGGGCCGAGTCCCCCTAGTCCTCACCTTTCACCCCACCAGCCGTCACATACAAAAAGTAATCCTCCGTCAGTTTCGCCACCTCCAACGTGACCCCACCACTCGCCACATCTTCCCATCTCCCCCCATATCTGCCTTCCGCAAAGACCGCTCCCTCCATAACTCCCTTGTCAATTCTTCCCTTCCCTCTCGTACCACCCCCTCGCCGGGCACTTTCCCTTGCAACCGCAAGAGATGCAACACTTGTCCCTTTACCTCCCCCCTCAACTCCGTTCAAGGACCCAAGCAATCGTTCCAGGTGCGACAGAGGTTTACCTGCATCTCTTCCAACCTCATCTATTGCGTCCGCTGCTCTAGATGTCAGCAGATCTATATCGGTGAGACCAAGCGGAGGTTGGGGGATCGTTTCGCCGAACACCTCCGCTCGGTCCGCAATAACCAAGCTGACCTCCCGGTGGCTCAGCACTTCAACTCCCCCTCCCACTCCGTCTCCGACCTCTCTGTCCTGGGTCTCCTCCATGGCCACAGAGAGCAGCACCGGAAATTGGAGGAACAGCACCTCATATTCCGTTTGGGGAGTCTGCATCCTGGGGGCATGAACATCGAATTCTCCCAATTTTGTTAGTCCTTACTGTCTCCTCCCCTTCTTCAGTCCCCCTGCTGTCTCCTCCCATCCCCCAGCCTTCGGGCTCCTCCTCCTTTTTCCTTTCTTGTCCCCGCCCACCCCCACCCCCGATCAGTCTGAAGAATGGATTCGGCCCGAAACGTTGCCTGTTTCCTTCGCTCCATAGATGCTGCTGCACCCGCTGAGTTTCTCCAGCTTTTTTGTGTACCTTCACAGGGAACCATGGTTGATTAGGCCAATCGGGCACTACCAAAATACCAGACGCCGAGTCTTGTTGTATTTTGCGTAATACCCGACTGATGAGGCAGAAAGTAGGGAATGCATAGAAACACAATTTCCCCCAATGCAGCGAAAAAGCATCTATCGCTGATGCCCCAGGGTCTGGTTCCCAAGAAACATAGTTTGGTAACTGGTGATTGAGTCTAGATGCAAATTGATCGATATCTGGTGTTCCATACCATGCTACAATATCAGCAAATACTTTTATATCCAACATCCATTCGATGTTTTCATTGAATTTGCGTGACCTGGTGTCTGCCACTGAATTTAGGTTACCTGGTAGGTAAGTAGCTGATATCCAAATATTTCTCTGGATACACCATTGCCAAATTGTATTAGCTGGATTGTGACATGATGTCGATTTGATTCCACCCATATGGTTAATATATGCCACCACGGTGGTATTGTCTATCTGTAGTCTAACATGCTGGTGATATATTCCAGAACAGTATGACTTTAGGCCATAGAATGCACCCAACATTTCCAGGTAGTTTATGCCAAGTGTCTGTAGTAATGATGCCTCTTCATCTACCTCAACAGCTGGAGATGGAATTGGTAGCACCTCAACCAAGCGCACTGGCATCAGTTTGTAGCACCACTGAGGGGTTGTGGATAATGATAGGGCTGGAACAATGCCGAATGTTATCCCTCCACCATTTTAATTCCATAATTGCTTTGATTGGTAGCTTCATTGGTCTGTCGAAATGACCAGCATTAATTTTGAGTGCTTGTATTTTTGCTCTTTGTAAATTTTGATAATACAAAGGTCCAAATTGTGTGGCTGGAAAAGCAGCCCCTTCTTTGCCAATCACCCTTGCTACCAATCTGATAGATGGTTCACTGATGGCAATAAGGTTGTTGCAGGCCTTAGTTAAGAATGTAGCCTTGTCCTTTGGTAAAGTCACCGACATGTGAACTGAGTCAATGGTGAACCCCAGATAATCCATTATGGTGGAAGGCGTTAGTTTAGATTTAACTGGATGGATGATAAACCCCAGTTTCTCAAACAATTGTTTGGTGGTTGATACAGCTAGTTTGGCTAATTCCAAAGTTTAGCCCACAAGCAATATGTCATCTAGATAGGCCATGATCATACGTTTTTGTTTCTGAAGAAACGCTAGGGCTGGTTTCAAAATGTTTGTAAACAGCCTGGGGCTGATGTTAATCCATTTGGTAGAGCTCTATACTGCCAGGGCTGCCCCATCCAGTTGGATTTCAAATAACGTCTGTGATCAGTCCGTATAGGCACTGAATAGTAAGCATCTTTTAGGTCGATGCTGGCCATGAAGTAGCCTGTGGAAATCAATTGTTTGGCAGTAACAAAGGTTTCCATTTTGAAATGAATATACTGCACAAATGTATTCAATTTGGGCAAATCTATGATGATGCAATAACCCCCTTAGCGTGGAGTCTCACCAGTTCAGCATGTGCTTCCAATTTTTCTTTTCGTGAAAGTACGAACGTCCGGTTCGGTACATGCTGAACTGGGGCTATTTTTGTGCACAAATTCAATGGTATAATCCTGGATACTGTTTAGGATATAAGTGTCTGTTGTTAATGCACTCCATGCCTCCCAAAAGAAAGTGTAATCTCCACCGATATGTGTATTATCCACACTTCCTATAATTTGTAAGGGACCAGACCCACCTACCTCCATGGTTTATTATCTAAACGGTGGCCGATTGGGAAAGGGGGAGATGCAGCGAGACCTGGGTGTCATGGTACACCAGTCATTGAAGGTAGGCATGCAGGTGCAGCAGGCAGTAAAGAAAGCGAATGGTATGTTGGCTTTCATAGCAAGAGGATTTGAGTATAGGAGCAGGGAGGTTCTACTGCAGTTGTACAGGGTCTTGGTGAGACCACACCTGGAGTATTGCGTGCAGTTTTGGTCTCCAAATCTGAGGAAGGACATTATTGCCATAGAGGGAGTGCAGAGAAGGTTCACCAGACTGATTCCTGGGATGTCAGGACTGTCTTATGAAGAAAGACTGGATAGACTTGGTTTATACTCTCTAGAATTTAGGAGATTGAGAGGGGATCTTATAGAAACTTACAAAATTCTTAAGGGGTTGGACAGGCTAGATGCAGGAAGATTGTTCCCGATGTTGGGGAAGTCCAGGACAAGGGGTCACAGCTTAAGGATAAGGGGGAAATCCTTTAAAACCGAGATGAGGAGAACTTTTTTCACACAGAGAGTGGTGAATCTCTGGAACTCTCTGCCACAGAGGGTAGTTGAGGCCAGTTCATTGGCTACATTTAAGAGGGAGTTAGATGTGGCCCTTGTGGCCAAGGGGATCAGAGGGTATGGAGAGAAGGCAGGTACGGGATACTGAGTTGGATGATCAGCCATGATCATATTAAATGGCGGTGCAGGCTCGAAGGGCCGAATGGCCTACTCCTGCACCTAATTTCTATGTTTCAATGTTTCTATGGTTACCAGTGGAAAGTTTACTCCTTCCTGTGCAGTCTTCGAGGAGGTTGAGGCGCCGGTGTCTGGGTTTGGGTTTGGGGTTTGCGCATTTTCCACGAAGACCGGTCTGGGCCATAGCCTAAAAAAGACTGCTGTCCTGTATGTCCGGCCTTTGAGCTTTCACCAGCTTCTGATTGGCTTGCTCTGCTGGTGGGTGCGTAAGGGTGCTGTTTTTGAGTGTAGGAGGTCCTCTCATCGAGCTCCTTCTTTGTCCTTCCTGCACCCCCTGCACACTTGGTGTTTGTTCAGCAAACCCCTCTTCAGGGTCAGCCCAGAATTGACCCCCAGTACTCCCCTCTGACTAGACTCCATCTCCCGGAGTCTGTCACGTTGGAGCATCTGCTCCATAAGCCGCTCCATTTGGCCCCAGCAACGCTGGTCCCCACGGCATTTCTTGCAGTCCGACTTGTCAGAGTCAACGGCTCTGTTCCGTATAGCCTTCCCGCCCGGCCGTGGTGTTGATCTGGCCGGCGCGGGTGCCAAGTCGGGCACAGCTGATCCCACTCACGGTGATCTGGTGCCTTTAGCTGCTGCTGGCTGCCCGCAACTCCGCGGTTTTTCCCAGCCAGTGCAGCCCTTGTGGACTCTTGTCCATAGTTTCCCCCTGTAAGAAACAGCACGGGAAACAAAACACGACCGCAGTAATTCCCTTACCTGTCGGTCTTGGTTTTAAAAACTTGCCGCTGCAGGGGAATGCTCCCCTCGCTTGCCGTTTTGACTTGACAGAGTCAACGGCTCTGATCTGTGTAGTCTTCCCGCCCGGCCGTGGTGTTGATCTGGCCGGTGCGGGTGCCAAGTCGGGCACAGCTGATCCCACTCACGGTGATCTGGTGCCTTCAGCTGCTGCTGGCTGCCCGCAACTCCGCGGTCCTCCCCAGCCAGCTTTAGACGCAGCAATTGTGGACTCTTGTCCAGTTTCCCCCTGTAAAAAACAGCGCGGGAAACAAAAAACGACCGCAGAGTAATTCACTTACCTGCGGTCTCGGTTTCAAAATTACCGCTGCGGGGGAATGCTCCACCCTGCCTGTCGTTTCGCAATGCGTGAAGTGATATGACATGCATGCATCCTGGCGGGTTCTTCACGTAGTCACTCACGTGACTCCGAAGTAAAATAATATAGTCTTTTGCAGTTCAGCGATCATAGGTACCGGAAGTGGCGGCGTTGCCTTGCAGCTGTGGCTCGCCTGCAGTCCGTTTGTCTTTTCTTTTTTTGTTTTCTTTTGTCCCGTTTTTACAGTTTATTTTGGCTTATTTAGTTGTGTATGTGTGGGGGGGGTGGGTGCAACATGTTTTTTTAATCTTCCTTCAGGGGGGATGTGACCTTTCTTGCCGTATCCCCCGTCTCCGTGTCCTTCTGCGCTGAGGCCTATCGCGGAGCTGGCGGCCTCCAACTTTGACCGACCTCGAGGCTCTGGAGGCAGAGCCGGGACTTATTAACGCGAGGCTGGCCGACTTCGGGGCTGTGGTTGTGGTGCGACCCAACTTTGGAGCCTCGGAGGCTCGGCCGCGGGCCAGTGGACGACATCGTCGGGAGCTCGCAGGTTGGTAACCTGTTTTTCCGTAGCTTCCGCAACAACAGCTGCGTCCGCTGGACTGGAGGTCGGCGGCTTCGACAGCTTTGACCGCCCCGGGCCTCGCAGTTTGAACCAACCCATTTGCGGAGCTCAGATTCAGACGCGGGACTTGCACACCATTAACCCGGCGGGGTCGCAACATAGGAGGCCTGGATTGCCTCAACGCAGAGGGAGAGCAAGGAGGGAAGAGACAATGACTTTGAGACTTTAAACTGTGTTGAGTGTTTGTTTTGTTATTTATTCTATGTTATGACAGCAGGCTAAACCATTTCATTGCACTGTAAAGTGCAATGACAATAAAATTGAATCCAATCCAATCCAATAGCTTACTCATTGTGTTTAATAGCCTGATGGTTGTAGGGAAGAGGCTGTTCCTGAACCTGGACGTTACAGTCTTCATGTTCCTGTACCTTCTTCCTGATGGCAGTGGTGAGATAAGTGTGTGGCCAGGATGGTGTGGGTCCTTGATGACTTTGGCTACCTTTTTGAGGCAGCGACTACGATAGATCCCTTCGACGGTGGGGAGGTTAAAGTCGGTGATGGACTGGGCAGCGGTCACAACTTTTTGTTGTCTTTTTCACTACTGGACGATCAAGTTGCTGAACCAGGCCACGATGCAACCAGTCAGAATGCTCCCTACCATGCACCTGTGGAAGTTTAGAAGTTGTGATCACTGTTCTGATCAAGAATTGTGATCACTGTACCCTAAACGCTGTCCCCAAAACACTGAAGACACCAGTCACCTGGCCAGACACATTTCCTACTACAAAGTCCAGTGAACTCTCTCGTCCAGTTGAAAGATCCACATTATTTTTCAGAAACCTTCTCAGAAACATTTCCTGAAAAGTCCCGCTAAGGTACCCTTAAATTAACTGGCCTATTATGCATTTTAATTTAGTCATATAAAGATTAGCCCAATTCTTCAAATAGACTAGTCCTTTATGTGTTAATACAGTTTATTTTAAGTCACAACTCTGCCAATCCATCCAGCTGCAATTGCCATGAGATCTTCATTAAAATGTTTGGAAACCCAATGTTCTGACAGCTGCTAAAATTGAGTCATTTGTTCCAAAACTATACCTCCTTACACTGCCAAATTGTTCCTGTGAAATTCTGGCCAATTTTCCGAATGTTACTATTGGCAGCAATATGATTCTGTTTAGTGTTAACATCTGTGATAATCTGCAATGTGTATCAACTGCAATCAACAGATACAGTGCATTCAGAAGGTATTCAGACGCCTTCACTTTTTCCACATTTAGTTGCGTTACAGCCTTATTCTAAAATGGATTAAATTCATTTTTTTTATCATCAATCTACACACAATACCGATAATAAAAAAGCAAAAACAGGTGTTTAGAATTTTTTGCAAAGTAATTAAAAAATAAATAACTGAAATATCACATTTACATAAGTATTCAGACCCTTTACTCAGTACTTTGTTGAGGCACCTTTGGCAGCGATTACAGCCTCGAGTTTTCTTAGGTATGATGCTACAAGCTTGGCACACCTGTATTTGGGTATTATCTCCCATTCTTCTCTGCAGATCCTCTTAAGCTCTGTCAGGTTGGATGGGGAGCGTCGATGCACAGCTACTTTCAGGTCCCTCCAGAGATGTTCGATCGGGTTCAAGTCCAGGCTCTGGCTGGGCCACTCAAGGACATTCACAGACTTGTCACAAAGCCACTCCTGTGTTGTCTTGGCTGTGTGCTTAGGGTCATTGTCCTGTTGGAAGGTGAACCTCCGCTCCAGTCTGAGGTCCTGAATGCTCCGGAGCAGGTTTTCATCAAGGATCTCTCTGTACTTTGCTCCGTTCATCTTTCCCTCGATCCTGATTAGTCTCCCAGTTCCTGCCGCTGAAAAGCATCCCCACAGCATGATGCTGCTACCACCATGCTTCACCGTAGGTATGGTATTGGCCAGGTTATGAGCGGTGCCTGGTTTCCTCCAGACGTGATGCTGGCATTCAGGCCAAAGAGTTCAATCTTGGTTTCATCAGACCAGAGAATCTTGTTTCTCATGTTCTGAGAGTCCTTTAGGTGTCTTTTGGCAAACTCCAAGTGGGCTGTCATGTGCCTTTTACTGAGGAGTGGCTTCTGTCTGGCCACTCTACCATAAAGGCCTGATTGGTGGAGTGCTGCAGATATAATTGTCCTTCTGGAAGGTTCTCCCATCTCCACAGAGGAACTCTGGAGCTCAGTCAGAGTGACCATCGGGTTCTTGGTCACCGCCCTGACCCAGGCCCTTCTCCCCCGATTGCTCAGTTTGGCCGGGCAGCCAGCTCTATGAAGAGTCCTGGTGGTTCCAAAGTTCTTCCATTTAAGAATGACGGAGGCCACTGTGTTCTTTGGGACCTGCAATGCTTCAGAAATTGTGTTATACCCTTCCCCACATCTGTGTCTCGACACAATCCTGTCTCGGTCTTCATGGCTTGGTTTTGAGTGTTATAGTAAAGGGACTGAATACTTATGTAAATGTGATATTTCAGTTATTTATTTCTAATTACTTTGCAAACATTTCTAAACGCCTGTTTTTTGCTTCTTCATTCTGGGGTATTGCGTGTAGATTGATGATAATAAAAAATAACTTAATCCATTTTAAAATAAGGCTGTAACGTAACAAAATGTGGAAAAAGTGAAGGGATCTGAATACGTTCTTAATGCGCTGTATCATTGGATGTTCTGCACCAGCCTGAGAGATTGGAGGTTATAAGCATTGTATCGACCAACATGTCACATCTGGAACTAAAATAAATTTAAAGATTTGGATGGGTTGGTTTATTATTTTTCAGTATTGATAATCAGCAGATATTTGAGTAAAGTGTGAAAATTGCAGCCTTATGAACTAAGAAAGATATTACAGTGATGCACTGGAATGATGATCTTAAACTTATAAACATCTGTTCTTTTCAAAGGTTTTTGCAAATAACTTATTGTACAGCATATTGTTTGACAATGCACACTTGCCATGATTGTCACCATGATTCCATCACCAGAGGACATAGGTTTAAAGTGAAGGGGAAAAGATTTAATAGGAATCCGAGGAGTAACATTTTCACAAAAAGGGTGGTGGGTGTATGGAACAAGCTGCCAGAGGAGGTAGTTGTGGCTGGGACTATCTCAATATTTAAGAAACAGTTAGACAGGTACATGGATAGAACAGGTTTGGAGGGAAATGGACAAAATGCAGGCAGATGGGACTAGTGTAGCTGGGACATGTTGGCCGGTGTGGGCAAGTTGGGCCGAAGGGCCTGTTTCCACACTGTATCACTCTATGACTATATGTCTGTATGAGTGACAGTACACCAGCCTTCACCGACAGAAGTGACATGCAATGAAATAATACCAGGATCTTGTTGTGAAGGAAATTGGTATTCTTAAGACAAACCAGACTTGTTCAATAATATATATTTTTTCGAACAAAGGCACATTTATTTGCAATGAGACACCGGCAGGATTTTCAGTGGTGGATTATATGAAATCCAACCTGTCGAGCTCCTTGCTCTCTACCCCAAACTCAGAGCCTAATCAACAACTCAGGAAACATCCTTTCCCCTTTGGCAGACGCTGTATCTTTTTGTTATGCAGTGAGTTTAAAGAAAACCAAAGGAAAGATAACCTCTTTAAAATACACTGCATTGTGTAGGTTAAAGGAGCCATGGCATTGTGAGTACCAATGGCTCCACAGAAGTCTCCTGGTCCTGGACCTGAAGCCTTCTTCAAACGCAGCAGGATCGCAGCCATTGTGAAGTGTGCTGATGATTCATTGATTGAGAAGCACTTCAGTCAAACTCCAACATCTTCTCCAGCTGAGGCCGTCCACTTAATTTGCAGGCACAATCATTCTGTGGGTATTAAAAGAAATGTAATCATGTCGGAATGAATTTTTACCTACACAACAAAAAATAAATCTGGTATTCAAAAAATACCATGGAGTGACACAACAACGAAACAGGACCTTCGGCCAAACCTGCCTCTACTGACCAACATCCTTCGAAACCATTCCTATCCATGTAACTATTTAAATGTCATTTTAAATGTTCTTATAGTAGCTACCTAAACTACCTCCTCTAACAGCTTGTTCCATATACCCACAACCCTCAGTGTGAGAACATTGCCTCTCAGGTTCCTATTAAATCTCTCCCCTCTCACATTATACCTACGTCCTCTGATTTTTGATTCCCCTACTCTGTGCATTCAGCTGATCTATTCCACTCATGGTCTTACATACCTCTATAAGATCACCCCGCAGCCTCTAGCACTTCTAGGAATAAAGCCTAACCGTATAACTCAGCCCCTCAAGTCCTGGCACCCATCCTCCTCGTCAGTCTCATCCGTATTCTTGCGAGCTTAACAAAATCCTTCCTATGGCAGAGTGCACAAAACTGAACACAACACTCCAAGTGTGGCCCTTACCAATGTCTTGTACAACTATGACTTAACATCCCAACTTCTACCCTCAATGTTGGTATGTTGGCCTTTATAACAAGAGGAATCGAATATAGGAGCAAAGAGGTCCTTCTGCAGTTGTACAGAGCCCTAGTGAGACCACACCTGGAGTATTATGTGCAGTTTTGGTCCCCTAATTTGAGGAAGGACATTAACTTAAAGCTTTCAACCATCTCCACATTGGCGCTGTCAATGCATAGTGATCAACATTGACATGTATGTGTACCGCTTTGCTCACTAATATCGATCACAGTTTGAAGAAGGGTCTCGACCCAAAACGTCACCTATTCCTTCTCTCCAGAGATGCTGCCTGTCCCTAATTTGAGGAAGGACATTCTTGCTATTGAGGGAGTGCAGCATAGGTTTACAAGGTTAATACCCGGGATGGCGGGACTGTCATATGCTGTGAGAATGGAGCGGCTGGGCTTGTATACTGGAGTTTAGAAGGATGAGAGGGTATAAGATTGTTAAGGGCTTGGACATGCTAGAGGCATGAAACATGTTCCCGATGTTGGGGGAGTCCAGAACCAGGGGCCACAGTTTAAGAATAAGGAGCAAGCCATTTCGAATGGAGACGTGAAATCACTTTTTCTCACAGAGAGTGGTGAGTCTGTGGAATTCTCTGCCTCAGAGGGTGGTGGAGGCAGGTTCTCTGGATGCTTTCAAGAGAGAGCTAGATAGGGCTCTTAAAAATAGCAGAGTCAGGGGATATGGTGGTAGGTATTTGTATGTTGTCGTAGACATTGTTGTAAGGGGGTGCAGTTCCCGCTTTTTCATCGACCTGCTACTACTGTGACAGTCGCCAGCAGTCGCCAAAACATTTGTCTAAGTGGTACAGGCCCTTAATTGTTTGAATAGCAAGCAATTGTGCCTGACACGTCACACTTGAGAAGCTACCGAACTTTGCAGCAATCCTGGGTATATCACACCTTGACACTTTAGCCTGATTTGCACAATACAGAACTGGACCAGATTTTTTTAACTAAAAGCCTTAGGGAAATGATTTTTAAATCCTTAACAGAGGCTCTGGCCACCATTGCTGTCCTCTTGGAGAATGCCTCTTGCCCTTCCTCGGGCATAAATTCAAGTGTAGAGATGCCAAGTTTCTCCACAGCTACTGAATGCCTGAAATCCCAGCGTTGTGCACAGCCGACTGCCCAATGCAAATTTGTCAACTTCAGAATTTCTATATTCTGCTGCATGTCAGGAGATGATAGGGTTGCCGTCAATCCCATGGGTGGTGACAGTGACTGCCAGTAATTTCACTATGATTATTCAACAAACCTAACCAGATTTAAGGTCTTACCTCAAATACCCAAATCTCCTTAAAGTATGCCTACTTTGAAGAAGTTCTCCTCCTCCCTCCGAAAACCCCCTCCCCGGGCACTTTCCCTTGCAAACGCAAGAAATGCTACACTTGTCGCTTTACCTCCCTCTTCGACTCCATTCAAGGTCCCAAGCAGTCGTTCCAGGTGCAACAGAGGTTCACCTGCATCTCCTCCAACCTCATCTATTGCATCCGCTGCTCTAGATGGCAGCTGATCTACATCGGTTAGATCAAGCGTAGGCTTGGCGATCGTTTCGCCGAACACCTCCGCTCGGTCCAAAATAACCTACCTGAACTCCCGGTGGCTCAGCACTTCAACTCCCCCTCCCATTCCGAATCCGACCTTTCTGTCCTGGGCCAAAGTGAGCACCACCGGAAATTGGGGGAGCAGCACCTCATATTCCGCTTGGGCAGTCTGCACCCTAGTGGCTTGAACATTGACTTCTCCAATTTCCGGTAGCCCTTGCTGTCTCCTCCCCTTCTCAGCTCTCCCTCAGCCCTCTGGCTCCTCCTCTTCATTTCTTCTTCCCCCCTCCCCACCCTACATCAGTCTGAAGAAAGATTTTCAGCCCGAAACGTTGCCTATTTCCTTTGCTCCATAGATACTGCCGCACCCGCTGAGTTTCTCCAGCACTTTTGTCTAACTTCCATATAAAATGAATCATTTTAACCAAACCAAACCAACATTGCTTGGCAACTAGTTTTGGGATGAAACCTAACTATCTGTCATAGTATTGGTGGGCAGAATTTGTGCCTGGCTCCTCCAGTATGCTGGAAGTTTCCTCTGACAGCCTGCAAAGTTTACTGTACATCTCTTTTTGAGGGCCTCAGCTGACCCGGCCTAGTTGAAGCAATCACCTCCTTGCAGAACCTTACCCTTCAGGAACATCGTGTCTTAAGCCTGACTTCACCATGGAATATGCTACAACTGGGACAATCTGGACAGGGCTTTTCAAACACTCGCTCTGACAACTAGGCTCCTTCACTGAAGAAGGGTCTCGACCTGAAACATCACCCATTCCTTCTCTGCAGAGATGCGGCCTGTCCCGCTGAGTTACTCCAACTTTTTGTGTCCACCTTCGATTTAAACCAGCATCTGCAGTTCCTTCCTACTCCTTCACTAATTCTTCCTGAACAATTAAACCACAATAAAAATTCCTGTTCTTCTTCTTCTTGCGTATGGCATGCACAGCCTAAAGTTGTAGGACAACTTGTTCTGTTTGATCTTATTTGATTGTGCACGCCGGGTTGATTGCATACGTCGAAACTGGGGCGGGCCACGTGAAGGTTGCAATCTCCCACCCCTTCCTCAGACCAAAAAGCATCTTTCATCTCAGCATTCACCGTAGATCTTTAAAATGAGTTGAAAACAATTCCGGTTTTTCCGAATGAGTTCAGCTGCTAAATAACCTCCTAAAAATAACCTTTATCTAACGTGTACATGTGTATAGTCATGTTACTAAGTCACGTGGTCATGGGCTATACAGATGTCGTCATGTGTATTGATTGTGGTTGTGGTTGTGCAGGGCTTTGGGTACTTTGGACATGGCAGGCTTCTGTGAAAAGGTCAAACTTTGCTGAAGTGACCAAGGAACACCAGGTGCAAGAGGCTCATGTAATTAAATGTTGCCATCGTCTAGATTTGTAAAGATGCTTCCAACTGTGTCTGTTCCAAGGAAGCCCTAGGTGCTGCCAAGTCTGGATTAATGTTAAACAGACGCTAAACCCAGGTCTGTGATTGCATAAAGAATTTTGTGTTTATACATAGTATTGGGTTAAATTTTTTTTTTGTATACATTGATGTAAGTAAGTGCCTCTTAATGTGATCACATATCTGTAAGATATGGACCGCGGGAGAAGAACAAAGGGAAGAGATAAGACTTTTGCCTTCCATCACAGTGAGGAGGTGTTGGGGACTCCTGTGTCACTGTGATGGATGTTTGTGTAAACTGTATTAAGTGTGGATCTTGGGTTTTTTGTAATTGTTAAGACTGTAGAAAATGCAGTTTCATTCAAACCAAGCTGTTTGAATGACAATAAGGCATTCGATTCTATTTGATTCTATTCTAAGAAGTGATTCGCATGTAGGGATGGCCCTCCCATTGCACTTTCGCAGCTCCGTTTAGGGCAGTGGTTCCCAACCTTTTTTAGTTCATGGCCCCCTTGAGCTCTTTAATTTTTCTGAGCCCCCCCCCCCCGACATTATTAGCGGAAAAAAGTGGCCCCCCCTTCATTGAACCTATGGTCCCCTAAATCCCCAAATTTTCCTGTGGCCCCCCTGAAATTTGCCATGGCCCCAGGTTGGGAATCACTGGTTTACGGTATAAAAGTGTAGGTCATTCATTTGGGCGTGCCAGTTGCCTCTTTCTTCTGTTCTGTTTACGCGAGGCTGGTGAGGACTCGAGTGAGTGGATCCACATCCGGCCCCGCGGTACCGTTTACACATAAAGAAGAGTTTGGAATTCAGTGCTCGTTTCAGTGATTGACTGAACCAGACTAAGGGGATAGTATTAGATCTGGAATCAACATGATCACTCCTACTGAGTAATGCATTTTGTTGCTGTTACAGTTGGAATGAACATAGAAACATAGAAACATAGAAATTAGGTGCAGGAGTAGGCCATTCGGCCCTTCGAGCCTGCACCGCCATTCAACATGATCATGGCTGATCATCCAACTCAGTATCCCGTACCTGCCTTCTCTCCATACCCCCTGATCCCCTTAGCCACAAGGGCCACATCTAACTCCCTCTTAAATATAGCCAATGAACTGGCCTCCACTACCCTCTGTGGCAGAGAGTTCCAGAGATTCACAACTCTCTGTGTGAAAAAAGTTCTTCTCATCTCGGTTTTAAAGGATTTCCCCCTTATCCTTAAGCTGTGACCCCTTGTCCTGGACTTCCCCAACATTGGGAACAATGTTCTATCAACACTTGCTCTATCATCGTTATTCTAAGTGGAATTTACCAAAAAGTCTAGCAATATTCAACCTTTGAATACAACATACTTATGACAAGGAACTAAAAAGTTGAACAAAAAAATTTGGAATAAAATAACAAAATGGATAAGAACACATTACGACAGGCGTTCTTACCATGTGAGCCATGTGGTTGCAAACATTACTGACTAAAAGTGGCAGAAAATAGGCCCCAGAAATGAATCTCCTGACTGCAGGCTTGATCAGTCCACTTTGTGTAAATCCATGAGTCAGGTCCCAGGGTGATGTCAAGTTGCATTCGCTGAGAGTCAGCAACACACAATATTAAAAGCAGTAGAATTGCTTTTAACTCTTGTGTGGTGGTCACGGTGGCGCAGCGGTAGAGTTGCTGCCTTACAGCGAATGCAGCGCTGGAGACCCGGGTTCCATCCCGACTACGGGTGCTGTCTTTACGGCGTTTGTGCGTTCTCCCCGTGAACTGCGTGGGTTTTCTCCAAGATCTTCGGTTTCCTCCCACACTCCAAGGCGGACAGGTATGTAGGTTAATTGGCTTGGTGTATGTGCAAATTGTCCCTAGTGGACGTAGGATAGTGTTAGTGTTAGTGTTAGTGTGGATCACTGGTCGGTGTGGAATCAGTGGGCCGAACGGCCTGTTTCCGTGCTTTATCATTAAACTAAACTAAACTGATTTATAGTAAAATTAAAGCAAATAATGGATAGGAAAGATTGAGAGGCACATGGGCCAAACGCGGGCAAATGGGATGAGCCTAACCAGGGGCACCTTCATCGGCATGGACGAGATGGGCCAAATGGCCTATCTCCATGCTGTATGACTGTGACTGTGACGAAAACAATGCAAGTCCACAAATCATAGAGGGAAAACTTGTAAAAACAAAACTTGAGTCCTGTGACAATACTGTGGCAGAAAAGAAAGAAAATGATGGTTCATGCATAAGCAGGCTTAATAGGCAACATGGACAAGTATGTGGATCACTCACATCCTACATAGTACAGTTTAGTTTATTGTCACGTGTGGAGAGGCACAGTGAAAAGCTTTTGTTGTGTGCTTTCCAGTCAGCGGAAAGACAATACATGATTACAGTCGAGCCATTCACAGTGTACAGATACAAGGTACATTTCGCCTACCCAGGGGGTAAATTTGTTGCTTCTGGATCTGTACATATTTTTTCTCATTGACTGACTGTGTTTGGTTCTGGTATACCCGTATCTGTTCATCATTAGTTGGTCATAAATAAGTGAAATTACCTTGTTATATGCAAGTTGCCAGAGGTAAACGGGACAAACAAGGTTGGGAACTAGATAGATAGATGGATGGATGGATAAGGTTGGGAACTCGATAGATAGATAGACAGATAGATAGATAGATAGATAGATAGATAGATAGATAGATAGATAGATAGATAGATAGATAGATAGATAGATAGCCATTTATTACCATTTAAACAAGCAACGTTCAAACAAGATTACATTCCTGCAGTCATAACAGCAAAACATTTGACACAATTCCACACAAACATCCATCACAGTGAATCTCCAAACACCTCCTCACTGTGATGGAAGGCAAAAGTCTTATCTCCTCCCTATTCTCTGTTCTTTATTCTTCTTCTCCCACAGTCAAGCAGTCAAACTGCTGCATCAAGCTGATCGAGGCTCTTGATGTTAGATGTTAGAGCCCCCCGGCAGGCGATGATAAGTCCCGCGGCTGTTTAAGCCGCGCCAGGCGATGTAGTCCGGGTCGATTCAAACCCCTCGATTCAGGCGGGAGAAGTTGCCGTAGCGGGAGCTCCGAAAAGCGGTCTCCCACTAGGGACCCGCGAGCTCCCGGTGTTATCGTTCACAGGGCCTGCAGCCGGAGCCTCCAAAGCTCAGAAGTCGGGTCGCAGCTGCGTGCCACCACAGCGCTCCACGCTCCGAAGTTGGCCAGCTCCATGATGGTGAGTCCGCAGGCTCTGTGACTGGAGCCCCAGGTCGATTCCGGTTGGAGGCCGCCGGCTCCACGATGTTAGGCCCAACGACAACGGATACTCGACAGGGAAAAGATCAAGTCCTCCGTGCAGGGAAGACATTATAAAGTCCCCCCCCCCCCCCCCCCCCCCCTGCTGCCCCCCCCACCCCCCCCCCCTCCCCCCCCCCCCCCCCCCCCCCCCCCCCCCCCATAAAACACAGCTAAAAATAAAATAAAACTAAAACCAAAAACATACACCTAACAGGACAAACAAAGGAAAAAACAGGTGGACCGCGAGGTGACACTATCTTGGAGTAATGATAAGGGAATAACGTTTAGTGCAAGGTAAAGCCAGCAAAGTCTGATCACAGATAGTCCGAGGGGCACCAATGAGGTAGATAGTAATTCAGGACTTCTCTCTAGTCGTGGTCCCTTATCATGTATCGAATAAACTGTAAATGGCTCAACTATAATCATGTATTGTCTTTCTGCTGACTGGATAGCACGCAACAAAAGCTTTTCACTGCACACGTGACAATAAACTAAGGTAAACTGGTAGGATGGCTCAGTTGCCTGATAACAGCCTGGGAAGAAAGTGCCCCTGAATCTGGAGGTGTGCATTTTCACACTTTTCTACCTTTTGCCCGATGGGAGAGGGGAGAAGAGGGAGTGGTCAGGGTGCGACTCGTCCTTGATTTTGCTGCTGGCCTTGTGAATGTGATTTATTTTAAAAACCAGGCCAATAATATATCTGAGCTAGAAAACTGTTCTGAAAACATGCAGGTATTGAATACTGCGGTGACAAATTTTAAACAAAAAATATTATTTATGGACTTTGACTGCCAAGAGCATCACTCATTTCTTAATGTAGTAACGGCACGGAAAGCTACAGATATCTCATTTGCAAAGTAATTGGGAGGGTGGAAGAAGTCTGCGATGGCAGAATTATAACTTCAGAGATGCATTCAGAGTCAAGGAGAAATGATTATCGCTTTGAACAAATTACTGTGAAGGTATTATAACTTTGGAGAGCTTCTGATTCATACACTCAGACAGATTTCTGTGTGATTTGAGAGACAAAATAAACCATGTGAAAACCATTAGGCTCAACAAAGATTATGGTATAAAATTACTGGTATTAAAGAGGCTTTCAAATAGGCACATGGATATGCAGGATATTGATATGGATATGGATCACATACTATAAACACCTCAGTGGAGATTAGTTTAACTAGGGATCATGTTCAGCACAGACATTGTGGGCTGAAGGGCCTGTTCCTATGCTGTACCATTCTACATTCTATATTCTATGTTCAATGGGAAGATCAAAGCTGGCACCAATGTAACGTTACAAGCCTTCAGCATGACTTCAGTCTACCTGCTGCTGTTTTTAGTTTAGTTTATTGTCACGTGTACCGAGGTACAGTGAAAGCTTTTGTTGCGTGCTAACCAGTCAGCTGAAAGACAATACATGATTACAATAGATCCAGCCACAGTGTATAAATACATGATGAAGGAAATAACGTTTAGGGCAAGATAAAGTCCGATTAAGGATAGTCCGAGAGCCACCAATGAGGTAGATGGTAGCTTAGGACCGCGCTCTCATTGTTCATAGGATGGTTCAGTTGCCCGACAACAGCTGGGAAGAAACTGTCCCTGAATCTGGAGGTGTGCGTTTTCACACTTCTGTACTTCTTGCCTGATGGGAGAGGGGAGAAGAGGGAGTGGCCAGGGTGTGACTCATCCTTGATTATACTGCTGGCCTTGCCGAGGCAGCGTGAGGTATAAATGGAGTCAATGGAAGGGAGGTTGGTTTGTGTGATGGTCTGGGCTGCGTCCACAATTCTCTCACATTTCTTGCGGTTCTGGATGGAGCTGTTCCCAAACCAAGCTGTGATGCACCTCGATAAAATGCTTTCTCCGGCGCATCTGTAGAAGTTGGTGAGAGTTGTAGGGGAGATGCTGAACTTTCTAAGCCTTCTAAGGCACTGTAGGCATTGGAGTGCTTTCTTGTGTGGTACCTCAACAAGGGTGGTCCAGGAGAAGTTGCTGGTGATATAGACTCCTAGGAATTTGATGTTTTTATACTTTGGTGCCATCAATGCAAACTGATGCATATGTGCTGCTTCACTTCCTGAAGTTGACCACGATCTCCTTTGTCTTGCTGACATTGAGAGAAAGGTTGTTGACTTGACATCAAGTCACGAGGTTCTCAATCTCCCTCCTGTATTCTGTCCATCATTGTTTCAAAGCGAATGGTATGTTAGCTTTCATAGCAAAAGGATTTGAGTATAGGAGCAGGGAGGTTCTACTGCAGTTGTACAGGGTCTTGGTGAGACCACACCTGGAGTATTGCGTACAGTTTTGGTCTCCAAATCTGAGGAAAGACATTCTTGCCATAGAGGGAGTACAGAGAAGGTTCACCAGGCTGATTCCTGGGATGTCAGGACTGTCTTATGAAGTAAGGCTGGATAGACTTGGTTTATATACTCTCTAGAATTTAGGAGATTGAGAGGGGATCTTATAGAAACTTACAAAATTCTTAAGGGGTTGGACAGGCTAGATGCAGGAAGATTGCTCCCGATGTTGGGGAAGTCCAGGACAAGGGGTCACAGCTTAAGGATAAGGGGGAAATCCTTTAAAACCGAGATGGAGAAGAAGTTTTTTTCACACAGAGAGTGGTGAATCTCTGGAACTCTCTGCCACAGAGGGTAGTTGAGGCCAGTTCATTGGCTATATTTAAGAGGGAGTTAGATGTGGCCGTTGTGGCTAAGGGGATCAGAGGGTATGGAAAGAAGGCAGGTACGGGATACTGAGTTGGATGATCAGCCATGATCATATTGAATGGCGGTGCAGGCTCAAAGGGCCGAATGGCCTTCTCCTGCACCTAATTTCTATGTTTCTATGTTTCTATGTTGATATCCAGCCATGGTCTTCTTGAAGTGGATGGGTACCTCAGAGTGTAGTAGGGAGAGATGAAAGATTCTGTGAATAGTCCCGCTTGCTGGTCCACGCAGCGACTAAAGACAGGGCCAGGAACTCCGTCTGGGCCCGTTGCTTTCTGTAGATTCACCCTCAGGATGGTCAATCTAACCTCTGCTACAGTCACTCTGGGGAGAGGCCCACTGGAGTCTGAAGGGCCAGGTATCACTGCCCTGTTGGCCTTCTGCTCAAAGTGAACATAGAAAGCATTTAGTTCATCATGTGTGGTTGCACTATCACCAGTGATGTTGCCTGAGCTCGCTGTGCAGCCAGTTATCTTATTCAGACTGTGCCACATTCTCCGTGTGTAGGAATAGGAATACATTATTGTTCTGTGTAACTAGGCACAGTGAGATTCGTTGCTGCATACACAATGTATACAAATAGTAGCCACGTACGGTGCTGACAAGGTTACAAAGCACGCCGGCTCCTCCTTTTGTTCCCCACCCCAACAGTTCCCCCATTGTTCTTCCCCTCCCCCCTCACAGCGGTCCTCCACGCTCTCATCGACCGTCAACCGCAGGTGGACCCGCGAGGCATCACCACCGTTGAGGCACCATCGTCGTGAGGCCTCACCACTGTCGACGCCCCACTTCACGCCTCTGAGGTGCCGGCCCGGGCAACAGCTGCGGGCTCAATTGGCCGCTTCGCCCGACCCGGGCTTCTACGCAGTGATCCGGGAGGCATCGGGACCGCTGCGCCTCGTTCAACGCCTCCGGCCGCGTTCCCAGTCCATGGTTGCGGCCCGTTGGGAAGCCTTCTGGCCGTGTGGCTCATCCTGTAAGCAACAAATGATTATACTGGGACTCAAGCTTGTCCCCGGGTCTTGTGTCTTGGCATCCTAGATGGCCTTGCAGAGATTATCACAAGCTTTCTTGATGCTTGGGATCGTTTGACTGATATGCAGCAGACCGGGCCGTGACCTGTGAATGTACGTACCTCATGGTTCATCCATGGTTTCCGGTTGGGGAACACTCAGATTGACTTAGTCGGCCTTCTACGCACTTGCTGAGGAAGTCAGTCACGGTAGTGGCATACTCATTCAGGTTAGCTGTGGAATCCCTGAACATGGACCAGTCCACTGACTCAAAGCAGTCTCGTAAGATGTCACCCATGTCGTTTGACCAGCATTTCGCAACTCCCTGTATCGGATCCTCTTGCTTTAGTTTTTATTTGTAGGCAGGGAGCAGCGGCACAGCTCGTTGATCAGATTTACCAAAAGTGGTCGAGGGACACAGGCTTTGTTTATTGATGTGTAGCAGTGGCAGAGGGTGTTCTAGGCCCCTGGTGGGCAAGAGACATGCTGGTAGTACATGGGTAGTATGCCCCTATGATTGTTTCATATAGTTTAGAGATACAGCGCGGAAACAGGCCCTTCAGCCCACTGAGTCCGCACCGACTAGTGATCCCCGCACACTGACACTATCCTGCACACACTTGGCTGATTTACATTTACGCCAAGCAATTAACCTACAAACCTGTACGTCTTTGGTGTGGGAGGAAACCGAAGA
This sequence comes from Leucoraja erinaceus, assembly GCF_028641065.1. Classification (NCBI taxonomy): domain Eukaryota; kingdom Metazoa; phylum Chordata; class Chondrichthyes; order Rajiformes; family Rajidae; genus Leucoraja; species Leucoraja erinaceus. Next base: position 2,024,051 of record NC_073391.1, read on the forward strand.
TCTCAGAGAAAACCCATGCAGGTCACGGGGGGAACGTACAAACGCCGTACAGACAGCACCCGTAGTCAGGATCGAACCTGGGTCTCTGGCGCTGCAAGCACTGTAAGGCAGTAACTCTACCGCTGCGCCACCGTGCCGCTCAACGTTTGGCTTGATTAAAGTCTCCCGATTGCCTCAATTGGTTCGGTTGAAGTCTCCAGCTACAATGACCAGCATCTCGAGGCTGTTGATAGCAGTGCACAGTTCGTTCAGAGCAAGCTGGACATCTGCAAGGGAAGGGATGCGGGCTGTTGTCGGGATAGCTGAGGGAATTCCCTCGTCATGCTGCAGGGCCAGCACGCTACAGTCAGGTAGTTATTCCAGGTTCGGGGAACATGAAGTCGCCAGGGCTGGCACACCTGAACACCATGAGGTGTTGATTAGGTAGCAGACACTGCCGCCTCTAACCTTGCCCGAAGATGCTGTACATCCATCCAGTGAAGGGAGAAGCCTGGAGCTGAATGGCACAGTCACGTATGTCAGGGGTGAGCCATGTCTCTGAATCAGAACACACAGCAGTCTCTCACTTCTTGGAGATAAGTCAGTCTGGTTTCAAATTCATCCAGTTTGTTTTCCATAGCCTTTACAATAGCCACTAGTATGCAAGGTAGGGGGTCTTTAAATGTTTTAACCTCGCTTATAGCACATGCACCTCCCTCTTTTCCTCACAAGGTGGCAGCGCTTTGACCTCGTGAGTGTTCCCTGGGCTGGAGTTGTTGGTGGAGGGCCATGAAAGTCATTGCCTGCGTTTCCGTGGGGGTGACCAGCGCTACGGTGCCTCGGGGCCCTATCCAGGCTCCAGGCTCCTGGAGGCTGTAGTCATCATCGAGAGCTGCTTGGATCGGGCCTTTGACCTTGTGTCGGTGGTGGTCAGCCTGGGAGATCATAATTTTGTGTGATAGGATCAGAATTAGGCCATTCGGCCCATCGTCTACTCCGCCATTCAATCACGGCTGATCTATCTCTCCCTCCGAACCCCATTCTTCTGCCTTTTTTCCTCATAACCCCTGACACCCGTACTAATCATGAATCTATCTACCTGTGCCAAAAATATCCACTGACTTGGCCTCCAATGCCTTCTGTGGCAAATAATTCCAGTGAGTGCAGGCCCAGTGCCAACAAACGCTCATCATAGATTAACCTACTCATTCCTGTAAACCTCCTCTAGACCCTCTCCAGAGCCAGCACATCCTTCCTCGGATATGGTGTTAAAATATCCACTGACTTAGCCTCCAATGCCTTCTGTGGCAAAGAATTCCACAGATTCACCACCCCCTGAAAAAAGAAATCACTCCTCATCTCCTTCCTAAAGGAACGTCCTTTAATTTTGTGGCAATGACCTCTGGACTCTCCCACTGGTGTCACAGTGGTCGGGAGGTCAGGTTCAGTGCCCCTGGTTAGTCGAGGCTGGGGGGTGGAACCATCTGCCCTTGCCACTTGGGGCCTGTTCCTGGTCAGCCCGGATGTCAACCTGTGGGGCAGGCAGCTGATTCGGTCATCCAGAGGCTCCATTGGAGGTTAGTAGGCCGCAGGTTGGGTCGGACTCAGTAGGCCCGAGGGGAGAACAAAGGGGGCATTCGTAATATAAGCTTTGATTCCTGCGGGTTGGAGCCCATTCGTGCTCGGGCCTAGAGGTCGTGGGGTCGGCAGCTCCGGGGGAAGGACGGTAGAGTCCGTCGCAGGGCCTGGGAGGTCACTAGGCTGCAGGTCTCGTCTGTCAAACTAGGCCTCACTGGTCGGGCCCTCAACCATCCAGGAGTCGTTGTGGTAGCTGTTCTGGCCCTGGCACTTGGAGAATCAACTGATCGGAGAGGAGATTAAGAAAAGCATGGTTAAATAAGAGAAGTTGCTGTTAGACTAGAGGTTTAAAATAGTGGGGCGATTGTGATGCATAATTCTTGTGCGATTGTGCGATTGTGATGCATGTGATGCACGTTCCCCTTCAGGGACCAGCACACACAGAGTCGCCTGACTTGGGCACCATCTTGGTAGCAACTGAACCCTGCTTTTGTCATTCCCTGAGCTAAGTGGTCTTGTGGATTCATGTCAGGCCTGCCATCACCTACACTCCACAAACTTCAGCTGTCTGAAACCCCGCAGCCTGTCCAATTTCAGTTCACCTCTATTTGTATGAACCTAGACATAGAAAGTTGGAGTAACTCAGCGGGTTAGACAGCATTTCTGGAGAAAAGGAATAGGTGACATTTCATGTCAAGACCCTTCTTCAGACTGACCCTGTGAGTTACTCCAACTCCAGCATTTTGTGTCTAACTTTGTTTTAAACCAGCATCTGCAGTTCCTTCCTACACATCCCTGCATGAACTGCTGGTCTCCCAAACACTTACACTGGAAACTTCTTGAGTTCATTTGAAATGATTGGATTGGTTCACATCTTCATTGATCTGTGACACTGCAAGTTCAGCCTTCTCAAAGTCCATCTCTCTCACCCTTGGTCTCACACACACAGACACAGACAGACACACACACACACACACACACACACACACACACACACACACACACACACACACACACACACACACACACACACACACACACACACACACACACACACACACACACACACACACACAGACACGCACACACACACACACGCACACACACACACAGACGCACACACACACACGCAGACACACACACACACACACACACACACACACACACACACACACACACACACAGACACAGACACACACACACACACACACACACACACACACACACACACACACACACGCAACACACACACACAGACACACACACACACACACACACACACGCAGACACAGACACACACAGACACACACACAGACAGACACACACACACACACACACACACACACAGACACACACACACACACACAGACACAGACACACACACACACACAGACACAGGCACAGGCACGCTCAAAGTCCATCCCTCTCACCCTTGGTCTCTTGTTTCACTTCCATCCTTGCCGTGTGTCAACTGATATCTGATCTTCTTGCTCTCTGTGGCCCTGAGTGAACCACTCTATCACTCCTATACCTTGATGTTGGAGGGAATGTGACACAACGCTTCCTTGGGGAGTTGAAATAAACAATCATTAACCAATGTCACCCCAAGGTTAACAAATCTTGCATTTCTTGTTGTTTGGAAATCTACCACCCACATATCTCACGTAAATTCCATAAATGTCCAGATTTCCCCGTCAAAATCGAACCCCCTCGTAAAAGGGGTGATTTGTTAAACTTTGGGAGGCTTGCCTGCTAAACACAGTGACCAAGAATAGCTTGCAATGCAAGATTGCAACAGATAAGAACCTAGCCAGAACTACAAAGGACTATCTTTCCCCTGACTGATAAGGAAGCCCGTTTCACAGCAGAATGCTTCAGCCTTAGCTGCTTTAACTACATTCTATCTTGGCCATTTTTCCCATCATGTTTCCCAGCATGTGAGCTCCAGGGTTAACCAAACTATAACTGACATCTCCCTTACAATACTCAAAATTCCCTACAACACTTTCCAACCCTTGAATAGATCGTGCTACTTGTCCCATCTCCCCATCTATCTTCTTTCGCCTGATATTTATCAGTTTATTTTAGTGATGTATCATTTTATGTAGCAATTTTGCATGATTTCTTATGGGCATCATTATTGTGGCTGCATTGTATCAGGATGTTTAATGCTTGTTCATCCTGTGGTTAGGTACACATGCCAATTCTGCACAAATTCCATTTTTACTTGTTTTGCAATATTGAAATTGGAATTAATTGTACGATTTTTGTTCCTAATTGTTCACCGAAAATGTTAGTACAAAATGGAAATTGGACGACCATGCATGGAATCATTCCTAGATTTCTTCCATAAATCTGATGTAAAGTGTGCAATGTGAAGTATCTTATTATGTTGTATTTCATCAGATCAGACAATGTACAATGCAAGTACTAAAGCTGATAACAGTTGATCTGCCATCAATCATTTGTGCAAACCATAACCTTCATTCAGATTGAGAATATTTTGAATTGCAAATTAAATATCATCACCTCCAAGGCAATAAATCATTAAATCTGCCAGCCATGCTAAATATCTGCTGCTTTGTGCCAAACCCTTTTCAGTGCTCCGACTTAAGATGTGAAGTATATTGATCCAGACAATCTACACCTGCTCCTTGCTTTGATCCAAGACTTAATTGCCCAGTATTTGTTCCGTAGAACATTATGTCAGCCATGATCATATTGAATGGCTGAATGGCCCACTCCTGCACCTTTTTCTATGTTTCTTTTTTCTACACTGTGTCTGAAATCCATTCCACTGACTTTTAAAAGCATTCATTTCTGGAGAATTGAGTTTTTTCTGTACAAAAGAGAACAGTGATGTGCTCCATCTCCAATAGGCTTTATGCCCAATCCAGCACTATTGGCCGAGTGTCAATTAATTTTCACAACAGATCCAAACACCATGGTTCTAAAGCTTACTTTTAGGCACATGTATCCACTTATCATGCATCAGTTTAATTCTAGTTAGATGTTCGAAGTTGAATAATAGGGGCTAGAATCTCTTAAATCCATCAATAATTGGATTGGAGGGAGTGCAGCGTAGGTTTACAAGGTTGATTCCTGGGATGGTGGGACTCTCATATGCTGAGAGAATGGAGCAGCTGGGCTTGTACACTCTGGAGTTTAGAAGGATGAGAGGGAATCTCATTGAAACATATAAGATTGTTAAGGGTTTGGACACGCTAGAGGCAGGAAACATGTTCCTGATGGTGGGGGAGTCCAGAACCAGGGGCCACAGTTTAAGAATAAGGAGTAAGCCATTTAGAATGGAGAGGAGGAAACACTTTTTCTCACAGAGAGCGGTGAGTCTGTGGAATTCTCTGCCTCAGAGGGTGATGAGGCAGGTTCTCTGGATGCTTTCAAGAGAGAGCTAGACAGGGCTTTTAAAAATAGCGGAGTCAGGGGATATGGGGAGAAGGCAGGAACGGGGTACTGATTGTGGATGATCAGCCATGAGCACATTGAATGGTGGTGCTGGCTTGAAGGGCCGAATGGCCTACTCCTGCACCTATTGTCTATTGTCTTTGTCTATAATTGTAGTAATTGGGTGCTGTGTTTGTCGGGTACACCTGCTCATCCTGATGCCTGGTTTTGTGTCAGGATACAAATGAAACAATGGCCAGTTTTCTTTATCATTGTTACTTTTTTGCATATCTTTCATTCATTTGTTCTCCATCTCTCCACATCTCCATCCAAATCTCTCGTTTCCCTTTCCCCTGACTCTCGGTCCAAAGAAGAAGGGTCTCGACCCAAAACGTCATTGATTCCTTTTCTCCCGAGTTGCTGTCTGCCCCCTGAGTTACTCCAACTTTTTATGTCTATCTTCAGAACCATGTCTAGCTTGGGCTGCATGTTTTCCCCAGGCAGCTCAGTATGTGCTTATTCCTTGACAGGGTTTAAACTCTGTTCATTTGTGTGATCAGTCCTGTGGGACTTTGGCCCTTCAGCTGTTAAAGGCCACCTGACCATTAAAACTTTGCCTGTGGACCATTGGGATTCAGAGGTTCAGCTGAGCTTGTGGAAGGCCAGAGGGTTTGCCATTGGCTACCTGACCTACCTGACAGCTGAATTGGAGAAGTACAAGGAAAGGCTGAGTACCAGGGAAGCAGAGCAGGGAGGAGGTTATTTGAGAACCACGGATCTGACAGTGATGCAGAAACACACACCATGAGCTTACTCTTGGGGTCAACATTAGTGTTCTCAACCATCATATCCTGTTAGATACCTAAATCTCTTCAGCCCTCCTGCCTGCTCCATGGTTTCATATTCACAGAGTTCACAGCTCTTACTTACACAAGCACAAACGCACACACAGACCAATCACATGCACACGCACACGCACACGCACACACACACACAGGCTGACTGACGGACAGACACACACACACACAGATACACACACACACATAGAAACATAGAAACATAGCATTAGGTGCAGGAGTAGGCCATTCAGCCCTTTGAGCCTGCACCGCCATTCAATATGATCATGGCTGATCATCCAACTCAGTATCCCGTACCTGCCTTCTCTCCATACCCTCTGATCCCCTTAGCCACAAGGGCCACATCTAACTCGCTCTTAAATATAGCCAATGAACGCACCAACTCGACTACCCTCTGTGGCGGAGAGTTCCAGAGATTTACCACTCTCTGTGTGGAAAAAGTTCTTCTCATCTCGGTTTTAAAGGATTTCCCCCTTATCCTTAAGCTGTGACCCCTTGTCCTGGACTTCCCTAACATCGGGAACAATCTTCCTGCATCTAGCCTGTCCAACCCCTTAAGAATTTTGTAAGTTTCTATAAGATCCCCTCTCAATCTCTTAAATTCTAGAGAGTATAAACCAAGTCTATCCAGTCTTTCTTCATAAGACAGTCCTGACATCCCAGGAATCCGTCTGGTGAACCTTCTCTGCACTCCCTCTATGGCAATGACACACTGACACACACACACAGACACACTTGCACCCAGACACATAGACACACGCACACCGAGACACACAGACAGACACATACACACACACACACACACACACACACACATACAGAGACACAGTCAAACGCACACACACACAGACACACACACACACAGATACACACACACACACACACACACACACACACACACACACACACACACACACACACACACACACACACACACACACACACACACACACACACACACACACACACACACACACACACACACACACACACACACACACACACACACACACACACACACACACACAAACCCACACACACACACACAGACGAACACACACACACAGAAGACACACACACACAGATGAACACACACAGACGAACACACACACACAAACGAACACACACAGACAAACACACACACACATGCAGACAAACACACACACAGAAGACACACACACACACAGACGAACACACACAGACAAACACACACACAGACAGACAAACACACACACAGACAGACGAATACACACACACACAGAAGACACACAGGCAGACAAATACACACACAGACAGACAAACACACACACACACAGAAGACACACTCACACAGAGGCCACACATGCTGACAGACACACACAAACACACACACAGACAAACTCAGACCCACACATTTCGGCGAGCTGTTGCTATTTGATCATTATGACCAGTAAGGGAGCAATAGTGCAACAGCAACCTAGTACAACCAGACTAAAGGCCCTGTCCAACTTTTCCAAGTTACTCACGAACTCTCCTGGGTTTTCCCCTTGATTTGAACTCGGGAAATGTTGGGGAATGTCGGTAGCGAGTCCATAGGAGACTGCAGGTGTCTGTAGATGTTTCGTAGCGGCTCGTAATGCCAGCCGTAGGAACTCAGGCCATCAGGTAAGGTGGGAAGTTTTTTCAACATGTTGAAAAATGTCCACGAGTTTAAAAAATACCCCCCGAGTACCTACGAACGGCTATTACCGTAATTCCCCGAGTTTGACTCAAGGGGAAATCGCGGGAGAGTTCGTGAGTAACTCGGGAAAGTGGGACAGGGCCTTAACTGGGAAAATGTACTGTTACAGTGAAATCACCTAACCTTGTCAGGATCAGAGAGACAGACTGGCAGGGGTTTTATGTCTTAGTTTCGGTTTCATTTAATTGTCACGTGTACCAAGGTACAGTGAAAAGCTCTTGTTGCGTGCTAACCAGTGAGCAGAAAGACAATACATGATTACAATCGAGCCGTCCACAGTGTACAGACACGATAAGGGAATATTATTTAGTACAAGGCAAAGCCAGCAAAGTCCGATCAAGGATAGTCCAAGAGTCACCAATGAGGTAGATAGTAGTTCAGCACTGCTCTCTGGTTGTGGTGGGATGATTCAGTTGCCTGATAACAGCTGGGAAGAAACTGTCCCTGAATCTGGAGGTGTGCATTTTCACACTTCTATATCTTTTGCCTGATGGGAGAGGATTACACTGCTGGCCTTGCCGAGGCAGCCTGAGGTATAAATGTAGTCAATGCAATGGAGGTTGGTTTGTGTGTTGGTCTGGGCTGCGACCACAATTTGCTACAATTTCTTGCGGTCTCAGATGGAGCTGTTCTTAAACTAAGCTATGATGCATCCTGATAAAATGCTTTTAATGGTGCATCTGTAGAAGTTGGTGAGATGTAGGGGAGATGCCAAACTTCTTAAGCCTGCTAAGGAAGTGGAGTACAAGTGATGAACTCTGGTTTAGTTTAGAAATACAGCGTGGAAACAGGCCCTTCGACCCACTGAGTCTGCGCCAATCAGCAATCTACCGTACACCAGTTCTATCCTACACACTAGGGTCAATTTACAGAAGCCAATTAACCTACACACCCGTGCGTGTTTGGAGTGTAGGAGGAAACCAGGGCACCTGGAGCAAACCCACGTGGAAACAGGGAGAACGTGCAAACTCCATACGAACAGCACTCGTAGTCAGGATCCAACTCAAGGGTCTGGCGCTGTAAGGCAGCAACTGTATCGCTGCGCCATTGTGCCACCCTATAGAGTGCATTGGAGTGAGTATCACCCCAAATGGAGCAGAGACAATTGACAATGATCTATTACTAAATTCATTAATTTGCGTCAGTTGTGATGGACTATGAACTCTCTTGGTTGTTCAATGACTTTGGGCCTTTTGCAATAAATTAGGCAGACTTCCAGCGCATCCGGTTCCTTGTCCAAGCTGTCTACGATGCCCTACCAAGCCCAGCAAATGTCCACGTCTGGAGCAAGAGCGAGACACCTTTCTGCCCACTTTGCTCTGGAATAGGATCACTAGACCATCTCGTCAGCAGCTGCCCAAAGTCCCTTCTGGAAGGTCGCTATCGGTGGCGCCATGACCAGGTGCTCAAGGTGGGTGCTGAGAGCATAGCCCCTGCCATCGGTAACAGCAAACACCACCAGGCCCCAAAGAAATCAATCACTTTTGTCAAAGCTGGAGAGAAGCCTCGACCACAACCAAAAACAAGGATGGTCCTCCTCTACACAGCCACTGACTGGCAGCTGCACGTTGATCTGGGCAAACAGCTGAAATATCCACAGCACATCACAGCAACATCACTCTCGCCAGACATGATCATCACCTCCGATGTGACAAAACAGCTGATCATTCTGGAGCTGACACTGCCCTGGGAAGAGCGTATTGAAGAGGCTAACGAGAGGAGACGCGCAAAGTACCAGGAACAGGTGGAGATGTGCCAGGACAGAGGCTGGAAGACATACTATGAGCCCATAGAGGTGGGCTGTAGAGGCTTTGCAGGACGCTCACTCTGCAAAGTCCTCAACCAGTTGGGCATAACGGGGCTGGCAAAGAAGAGGGCCATTCAATCCGCAAGCAAAGCCACAGAGAAAGCCATTGGGTGGCATTAGATTAAGAAGGCTGATCCGTGGGCGGTTGTTGCTGGGACGCAAGTCGGGGCTTGATCAACCCCGGCTGGGTCGCCTGGGCGAGGGTTTCAGATGTTGTGAGACCCGAAACACCCGATGACCACACGTCACATCACTGAGGGTGTGTCCCTGCGCATCTAGAAAATGTATCTTTCACACGGATTTTAATTTATTGAATGTTTTGTTCATTATGTTTTCTATGATTACTGCGTTTACAGTGTTTATTGTGCTGCTGCAAGTAAGAATGTCATGGTTTTGATTTTGGTACATACGACCATTAAGCTCTGTTGATGTCACTGCACCAGCAGTTGCCTGGTCTCCAGTTAGCACTGACTGAGTGTTTAACGTGATAGGAGGCAATGTTCAATAACTTCATAGGCGAGGCAATAATCAATATTCACATTCATGGCTCATCTTAATTTTTAGAGAATACACGCTTTAGTTTTAGTTTTTAGTTTTAGAGATACAGCGTGGAAACAGGCCCTTCACCAACCAGCGATCCCTACACACTAACATTATCCTACACTCACTTGGGACAATTTTACATTTACACCAGGTTAAATTTTACACATAACCTACAAACCTGTTGGTCTTTGGAGATGATGTGGGAGGAAACGGAAGACCCACACAGGTCATGGGGAGAATGTACAGACAGCACCCATAGTCAGGATCGAACCCGGGTCTCTGGCATTGTAAGGCAACAACTATCCCGCTGCGCCACAGTGCCGCCCTGTTCAAACAATCACCCTGTTCTTCTCAAACCTTCATCAAGTACTGTGTCATGTACGTACAGCTCAGTCAGAAGATGCAAAGTCACGGCAGGGGTTTGGCCTGACACACTCTCAGGGCTTGCCATTGTGTAAAGGTTACCTTGACAAGAGGAAGGAATGCCCTTGAGAATGTCAGTGGCTTTATGTTTCGGGGAGGTTCCTACCAGACAGGGTTTGTCTGCACTGGCCAAGTGTCCTAAACGTAGAAACATAGAAAATAGGTGCAGGAGGAGGCCATTTGGCCCTTCGAGCCAGCACCGCCATCCATTGTGATCATGGCTGATCGTCCCCAATCAATAACCCGTGCCTGCCTTCTCCCTATATCCATTGATTCCACTAGCCCCTAGAGCTCTATCTAACTCTCTCTTAAATCCATCCAGTGATTTGGCCTCCACTTCCCACTGTGGCAGGGAATTCCACAAATTCGCAACTCTCCGGGTGAAAAAGTTTTTTCTCACCTCAGTCTTAAATGGCCTCCCCTTTATTCTAAGCCCCTGGTTCTGGACTCGCCCAACATCGGGAACATTTTTCCTGCATCTAGCTTGTCCAGTCCTTTTATAATTTTATATGTCTCTATAAGATATCCCCTCATCCTTCTAAACTCCAGTGAATACAAGCCTAGTCTTTTCAATCTTTCCTCATATGACAGTCCCGCCATCCCAGGGATCAATCTCGTAAACCTGGCAGGAGACTGAGATAGCAGCGGGTGGGACTGTCCCGGTGGGCAGTGGAGGACTCAGTGGGAGTACCCTCCCGTGTAGGACCATGAACCCGCCCGAGGGCTCGTTGGCTGATGGGATCGAGAACCCACCTGAAGGCTCATCAGAGTCTGCCAAAGGCTCCTCGATCAACGGGACCAGGAACCCGCCCGAAGGCCCGGCAGACGGTGTGACCAGGAGGGAGCTGGAGACACAGGGCACGAGGGGCGAGGACTGTAGTAGGGTGAACCAGGGTAATGACTCCAGCGCGTTCAAGGTCGGCTGCACGAGGTGCCCCCGGGACACAAAGATGGCCGGGCGAGGAGAGGTGAGGGACGCCGGTTCGCAAAAACTGCTCCAGTACATCGAGTGCGCGGGCTGACCAGACTACAGACATTGAATAATGGCGCCAAACATGGCGGCCCCCACACACTGTATGTAATAAACGCAAAATGAATTTCACTGTGCAGTTACATACGTGACAACTAAATCACCATAGACTATTGACAATGTGACAGAATTGACAAGACGCTCTGCTGCTCAATTCCCCAGGCATGTTTGCCCCCATTACCAGTGTCTGTATTGTAACTCCCACTCACACAGCAAGGTGCAGCTGACTTCCTGCAGCAAAGAGCGAGGAACTGAAGAGATGACACAGCATGTCATCCCCATTGTGGAAATACATTTGCTCTCCTGAGACTCATAGCATACAACCATATAACAATTACAGCACGGAAACAGGCCATCTCGGCCCTTCTAGTCCGTGCCGAACACTTATGCCCCTGTCCCACTTAGGAAATCTGAACGGAAACCTCTGGAGACTTTGCGCCCCACCCAAGGTTTCCGTGCAGTTCCCGGAGGTTTTTGTCAGTCTCCCTAATGGTCGAAAGTGGTTTCCGCTTCTTCTATGTTCCGGCGATTATTTCCAAAAATTCAAAACTGGCCGCGACTAAAAATAGGTTGCCGTTTTAAAAATTGATAATTTTTTAGTTGAAGACGGTTGCGATGCTAGTTGAAGGTGGTTGCCGGAGGTTGCAGGTAGTGGAAGGTAAGATCTTTTTTTCACCCCGTTTTATTGCAGCAGGGAGGTCTTACCAAAGTCAATCCCAAGCAAGGCCCCCAGCTCCACGATGTTAGACCGCAGAGCGACCGCAGATATACGATCCGGAAAACAATCGCAACTCCGGCAAGGTAAAAGATTGAAAAAAAGTTTCCCCCGACCTCTTCCCCCACCCCCCACATAAAACAAACCAGAGAACGTTAACATAAACTTTTAATACACACTAAAAATAACAAAAAAGACAAAAAAGCCAGACAGACCGTCGGTGAGGCTGCCATCACTGATGGTGCCACACGTGGTGTAGATGAGGAGAAACCAATGTTAGTGGTGTTAGTATGTATAAACAGGAGCTGGTGTTTGATTTGGTGTTTGAAGGGCAATTAAAGTGAACTTGAAGGTACAGTATAATGTTTGACAAAGGGCAAAAGAGTTTGCTCGTTATTCCTTTCATTGCCCCAGCTGTGGTCCATTCACACATCACCTGTGCTCTTTCTGCCAGACCAGCTCACCAGTATTGACGTAAGAGTAATAAATATCAAAGATCCTATAGCAAGCAAGATAACCCGATGAAAAAGACGTAGTACGGTCATGGGCAGATACATGGGTAATTTCCGGCCCCATTTCCGTAACCGGCTTCAGTCTCCACACCTTGGTGTTGAATTTAGTTGATGTTCTCGTGAAGTGTTTTGGGACATTTTACCATAATAAAGACAAAACTATATTATTGCAAACTGGAATTGATACTAGATTGCACCTCGAGTATATTTTATGTAACGTGAAAAAAAGGTCTAATCATGTTCAATTGGTAAATTCAACTACATCCTAAAAATGTCCACTATAATTAAAATATATTGGCGGATCAAAAATAGCCAGAACCAAAAAGAGTAGGGTGATTTTGGAATCTGATCCCTCAGTTATTTTATGGATGGTGCCATGGTATTGGGGGAAAGGAAGGTAGGATGGATCTCAGCTTCCCCGTGCTGGGCGATCGGACCCCGAGGCGGGGCAGGTCGAACCTCCTGCGGCTTTGAAGGAGTGGTCTATCTTGCTCCGCTATAGGATCTTTGATGAATAGTAGGGCTACTGCCTCACAGCAGCAGAGACCTGGGTTCGATCCTGACTACGGGCGCTGTCTGTATGGAGTTTGTACGTTCTCCGTGTGACCTCATGGGTTTTCTCCGGTTGCTCTGGTTTCCTCCCACATTCCAAAGACACGCAGGCTTGTAGGTTAATTGGCTTTTCTAAATTGTCTCCGGCATGTAGGATGCAAAACACATAACTAGTGCAGGGGTGATCATTGGTTGGCGAGGCCTTGATGGGCCGAAGGGCCTGTTTCCACTCTGTATCTCTAAACATGAACCAGTGCCCATTAGTACAGTTGGGTGGATCTCAATGTACGGGTCATGAGACCTGGTGTAGGAAATCCCAGGTACTGGAGTCTGGCATCTTCTGGGCCTCAATGGGACAGGCAGCATCTCTGGAGAGAAGGAATGGGTGACATTTCGGGTCGAGACCCTCCTTCAGTCTGAAGAAGGGACTCGACCTGAAACGTCACCCATTCCTTCTCTCTAGAGATGCTGCCTGTCCCGCTGAGTTATTCCAGCTTTTTGTGTCTACCTTTGGTTTAAACCAGCACCTGCAGTTCCTTCCCGCATATCATGTGGGCCTCTACACCCAGACAGACATTGCCATAGTCTAATCCTATCATGCGATGTCAATGTTAGTTCTACCTTGCCCAGGTGCTTCTCCTGATGATAGTTTGATTTGATTGATTTGATTTGATTTGATTCAACTTTATTGTCATTGTCTTCAAGTAAGAGACAACGAAATGCTATTTCCCACACAGTCATGCGAATAAACAAAAACACAGAACACGATAGTCCACAACACAAACATCCCCACAGTGGCACCAAAGTTCCCCACTGTGAGGGAAGGAACCTACGTCCAGTCAACCTCCTCGCTAATGATCCCTAATGTTCACCCGTGGTCGTGGCCTCCCGAGCCCCCCCCGCAGTCGCCGCTACGGGCGGTCCGATGTTCAGGCCCTCTCGCCGGGAACGATGCAACCCCGACGTCCAACGGGAGAACATCCTCAGCGGCCTGGACCTCTGAATCGGCCACCTCCTACCGGAGTCCGCGGCTCCTGAAGTCCACGGGCCGAGCTGGGAGGAGATTCAATGCTGGCGGCTCACGGCAAAGGGTCCCAGGACCCAGCGCAGGAAGCTCCGTAAAACCACAGCTCCGCGATGTCGGTGCAGCAGGCCCAACACACCGGAGCCTCAAACGGCGATCCCAGGTGAGGCATCGCCCACTCCATGATGAACCCAGCGCTGTGCCGCTGCTACTGAAGCTCTGGTCTGGTCCCCTGCAGTAAAGGCCGCGCCAAGCTTGTTGGTAGGCCACGAGGAGCGGGGTGAGGGCGCGACTCGGATAATAGTCGCATCCTCACCAGGAAGTGACTGAAAGACGGTTTCCCCCTTACCCTACCTCCCTCCCCCACATAAAATACTAAAAAAAACTTACTTTAAACAACTAAAAATTAAAAAGATATAAAGACAAACAGACTGCAGGCGGAGGCAGCCATTAACAGAGCCACCAAAACTATTCTGAGATTCATAGAGACTATTCGCAAACCTATAGCTGAGGCAGTTATTATGATGATTTCTCCAAGCTCTGCCGAGATAGTGAGTACACATTAGAGAGAACCATCTAGATTGATACATTATTGCCAAATTATCTCCTCTCAATCGTAATTTGATAGTATGAAACCGTAAAGTGCCCACACACACCATTTCTACACTAATAACTTTCAGTTCCTAATGGGCCTATTCCACATGCGACTCTTTAGGCGACTGCCAGCGACTAGTTTTAATGGAATTCACCTACGACACCTGGCGACAACCTACGACAGCAAAAATTGTCGCCACTGTCACCTAAAAATTTTCAACATGCTGAAAATTTTGCGCAGTCGCCTGTAATCGCCCAAAAAATCGCCTAAGTGGGACAGCCCCATAACTCCACTCATCTGCTACAATTTGTAGTTTTTTTTGTGTATTTACTATTGAAGTAAAACATTCACTTGGTATCACTGCCATTTCCTTTTCTCTTGCCTCTAGATATAAGGGACGTATTTACTTTTGTTATTTTTATTTTTATTTCCCACAGATTTACAATCTACTTGTATGTCACACACGCACGGTTTACTGTTGTATTTTATCTCCACCATGTTTGGCCATCCTCTGCCCTTCCTGAGGCCACAGGCAATTCAGAGTCCAGCAGAGGAAGACAAAGGGCTTAATTAGGAAAGGGAAAATAGATTATGAAAGAAAACTGGCAGGGAACATAAAAACTGACTGCAAAGGCTTTTATAGATATGTGAAGAAAAAAAGATTAGTTAAAACAAATGTAGGTCCCTAGCAGTCAGAAACGGGTGAATTGATCATGGGGAACAAGGACATGGCAGACCAATTGAATAACTACTTTGGTTCTCTAAGGAAGACATAAATAATCTGCCGGAAATAGCCGGGGACCGGGGGTCAAATGAGATTGAGGAACTGAGTGAAATCCAGGTTAGCCGGGAAGTGGTGTTGGGTAAATTGAATGGATTAAAGGCCGATAAATCCCCAGGGCCAGATAGGCTGCATCCCAGAGTACTTAAGGAAGTAGCCCCAGAAATAGTGGATGCATTAGTGATAATTTTTCCAAACTCTTTAGATTCTGGAGTAGTTCCTGAGGATTGGAGGGTAGCTAATGTAACCCCACTTTTTAAAAAGGGAGGGAGAGAGAAAACGGGGAATTACAGACCAGTTAGTCTAACGTCGGTAGTGGGTAAACTGCTAGAATCAGTTATTAAAGATGGGATAGCAGCACATTTGGAAAGTGGTGAAATCATTGGACAGTCAGCATGGATTTATGAAAGGTAAATCATGTCTCACGAATCTTATAGAATTTTTCGAGGATGTAACTAGTAGAGTGAATAAGGGTGAAGCAGTGGATGCGTTATATCTGGACTTTCAGAAGGCTTTCGACAAGGTCCCACATAAGAGATTAGTATACAAACTTAAAGCACACGATATTGGGGGTTCAGTATTGATGTGGATGGAGAACTGGCTGGCAGACAGGAAGCAAAGAGTAGGAGTAAATGGGTCCTTTTCACAATGGCAGGCAGTGACTAGTGGGGTACCGCAAGGCTCAGTGCTGGGACCCCAGCTATTTACGATATATATTAATGATTTGGACGAGGGAATTGAATGCAACATCTCCAAGTTAGCGGATGACACGAAGCTGGGGGGCAGTGTTAGCTATGAGGAGGATGCTCGGAGGCTGCAAGGTGACTTGGATAGGCTGGGTGAGTGGGCAAATGCATGGCAGATGCAGTATTATGTGGATAAATGTGAGATTACCCACTTTGGTGGCAAAAACAGGAAAGTAGACTATTATCTGAATGGTGGCCGATTAGGAAAAGGGGAGATGCAACAAGACCTGGGTGTCATGGTACACCAGTCATTAAAAGTAGGCATGCAGGTGCAGCAGGCAGTGAAGAAGGCAAATGGTATGTTAGCATTCATAGCAAAAGGATTTGAGTATAGGAGCAGGGAGGTTCTACGGCAGTTGTACAGGGTCTTGGTGAGACCACACCTGGAGTATTGCGTACAGTTTTGGTCTCCTAATCTGAGGAAAGACATTGTTGCCATAGAGGGAGTACTGTGAAGGTTCACCAGACTGATTCCTGGGATGTCAGGACTTTCATATGAAGAAAGACTGGATAGATTCGGTTTGTACTCGTTAGAATTTAGAAGATTGAGGGGGGATCTTATAGAAACTTACAAAATTCTTAAGAGTTTGGACAGGCTAGATGCAGGAAGATTATTCCCGATGTTGGGGAAGTCCAGAACAAGGGGTCACAGTTTAAGGATAAGGGGGAAATCTTTTAGGACCGAGATGTGGAAAACATTTTTCACACAGAGAGTGGTGAATCTCTGGAATTCTCTGCCACAGAAGATAGTTGAGGCAAGTTCATTGGCTATATTTAAGAGAGAGTTAGATGTGGCCCTTGTGGCTAAAGGGATCAGGGGGTATGGAGAGAAGGCAGGTACGGGATACTGAGTTGGGTGATCAGCCATGATCATATTGAATGGCGGTGCAGCCTCGAAGGGCCGAATGGCCTACTCCTGCACCTATTTTCTATGTTTCTATGTGCAATGCCTTCAGTATTTCTGTACCCCTTGCCAAGAGTAAATGCCTCTTGCTTTAATCCTATGTTCTATTTTCCCAATTAGACATGGCTGAATAATCGCATTCTCCCCAATAAGTGACTCTTTGTGTTAATCCTCAATGACATTTAAATTTTGATCTTGCACTCTTATTAGCCATTCATGCGTCTGAACATAATATGATTTTGCCATGCTTTTATAATGGAAGTTAGTTATGAATAGCAAAGAAATGTCCGAAAGCCATTGAGGGGCTGAGGGTGGGGGGATATGACAATAGACAATAGGTGCAGGAGTAGGCCATTCGGCCCTTCGAGCCAGCACCGCTATTCAATGTGATCATGGCTGATCATCCCAATGAGTACCCCGTCCCTGCCTTCTCCCCATATTCCTTGACTCCGCTATCTTTAAGAGCCCTGTCGAGCTCTCTCTTGAAAGCATCCAAAGAACCTGCCTCCACCGCCCTCTGAGGCAGATAATTCCACAGGCTCACCACTCTCTGTGAGAAAAAGTGTTTCCTCATCTCCGTTCTAAATGGCTTACTCCTTATTCTTAAACTGTGGCCCCTGGTTCTGGACTCCCCCAACATCGGGAACATGTTTCCTGTCTCTAGTGTGTCCAAGCCTTTAACAATCTTATATGTTTCAAACTCTCAACCTTCTAAACTCCAAATATGATGAGGGTTGGTGGGGTTGCTCCACTTTATGAATACATTGGACTGTTCAGTTTTAGTTACGGTCTTTCGGCCCACCAAGTTTATACTTTAATATCATTTTTTTTCCTAAAATATAACGATTATTTTCATTAAATATATTGATTCCAACTGCTTATGTAGTTCAATATATTTTCTCTCTTTTCACATTCTGACAAAGCATTTTCTAGGTGAAATGTTGTCTCTGCTTCTCTTTCCACAGATGCTGCCCGACCTGCTGAGTGTTTCCAACATTTTCGATTATCTTTCACTTCCCACATATGTTTTTTTGCCGTATGAGGAGGCCTTTTAACATCAAGGCTGTGGTGGGTCTCAGAGCATTTCTAATTTTCAATCCCCCAGTTACTTTGCTGTGGCATGCTGACCCACATTCTTGTCAGCGTGCCCCAGATTCTCTTCAACCCAATTATACCAGTGGTTTAGTTTAGATTACTGTCACTTGTACCGAGGTACAGTCAAAAGCTTTTTCCGTGCTAACCAGTCAGCGGAGAGACAATACATGATTATAATCGACAGACAATAATAACATGATAAGGGAGGTCATTTACAGTAGTCAATTAAGCTACCAATTGGCAGATCTCTGGGATCTGGGAACGAACCATAGCACCTGGAGAAATTCATGTGATCACAGGAAAAACGTATAAAGTCGACATGAACTGCGCTAGTGATCAGGAAGGAACCCAGGTCAATGGAGCTGTGAGGAAGCAGTTGTACAAGCACAAATTCAACAAAAAACTTTCACATGATGATAAATTAAACTCAACTGACAAACTAAACTGAACGTACTTTGCCACTCTGCTTTCTATCTATCTCATCATCTCATTTCCAATGTCTATCAAGCAATACCAACATAGTTTTA
>NC_073391.1:2045343-2068605 GCF_028641065.1 Leucoraja erinaceus
GGCATCCACCAGTGAATCAAACAAGGACTGGTGAAAGCCTGGCGACCGCTTCACTTTACCCCCAAAGTTCTTTTTAAGACGGGGCCCAGAGCGGAGCCGTGGGAAGATGCGCCGCCCCACCGACAGCACCAGCATACCAGCAAACTACGCCTTCATGAAAAAACAACAAACATGGAGGTAGGTAGTCTGGTTCCTCCCGTTTACACTAAACAGGGTGTTCTACTAACTGCGTGGGGGGGCATTTACACTTGTGGATAAAGCATGGGATGCTGTCACAAATAACTAAAATATACTCAACAGTCTTAGAGGATAAAAACGAATTCAAATTGGGCATATTACCGCCAGTTCAGCAATGCGCCCAAAGGGCATTTTCTCCCTCTAAGAAAAGAGAAGTGAGAAGGTCAAGCTGAACTAGAAAGGCTTATTACTAAACGGATCAGGGGAGTAAACATGAGCCATTGGAATTTGTATCGAATATATTCACCAAAACTACAAAAGATGGTGAATGTAGCATCATCATTGATCTAACATCACTAAATAAATCTGTTGAGTATATACACTTAAGATGGAGATGGGTTCTTGTCACTGCCAGACATCTGATCTCCCTAGGATACCTATGGGGAGCATTGATATGGAAGATGCTAACTATCTTATACCCATACACTAGGATCATTATAGATACCTAAAAATTTTTACCTGGATAATGGATATCCCGGTTAGGGCAACCATGGGAGCATATAGCATTCCCTATGGTCTAACCTCAGCCCTAAACTATTATATATGGCCATGAAAATATTAAGAAAACAAGCATAATCATGGCATATATTGGATGATATCCTCATATTAGGGGAAACAAAGGAATTAGCTGTGGCAGCAGTTCTAGCTACGAACAGCTCCCTAAAGCTGAGGTTTATCCCACGCCCAGATAAACCAGAGTTGAAGCGTTAACTACCAAGGATTATCTGGGCTTCAATATAATTCCGTCCATATGACTGTTACTTTGCCAAGGTACTTGGGTCACTATATCAAATCATGAATGTACCCACTGAAGCTATATCACAATTAAGGTGGTGGGCAGACATATATTTGGCATAGTTTTCAGCCCTATTATCATCACCAATCCCAACCTGGTTATTAAAAACCGATGCCAGTACTTTAGGCTGGGGAGCAACTAAACTCCATATCCAGCACAGGTAACAGATGGACCAATTCACAAACATCGTTACTACACATACCAGGCATCAACTACTTGGGATTGGTGATCGCCTATTGGGCTAAAAAGCATATGCATTTCAAATGCAGCACGTACATATGTGGTTACGGATTGATAATACTATGGTGGTGGCTTATATCAACCATATGGGGAGCATAATAATCATTATTGTGCAACAAATTGGTCAAACAAATCTGGCAATGGTGTGTCAAAAGACATTTTAACTATCAGCTGCCTATGTCCTAGGAAGCTAGAACACAGTGGGAGACACCATGTCACGGGGTAAAATCCATGATTACATTCAATAATGTCAAACCCAAAATATCTGCTAAATTTATTAAGCAGTTTGTAAGCCAGATATCAATTTGGTTGCACAAGACGGAATCACAGTAACCCATGTATGTGACTTAGGAACCAGATAGAGGCAGCAGCGATAGATGCCTATACGCTGGAAGGGGGAATTTCTGCTTTGCCTTCCTCCCTTCTGCCTCATCAGACGGGCACTTCGCAATACAGAGGGATCTGTCTCCGAGATATTGAACGTGCCCGACCGGCCTACACAGCCATGGTTCCCAGTTCATCACGACACGGTGGGCGAGTCACCTATGGATTTCCCTAGTGGACCATGGTTGCTGACTCAACCCAGTATCAGGCACAAGCCACCCATGCCAGGGAAACATCAAACTCCTGGGTGCAGGGTTTGAATAGACCTTACCAGGGACTGGGATTATCCAAAGGAACCATTACCACCATGTCGGCATCCCTGCGAACAGTCACTAAAAGCTAACATGGGTAAAATACTGCCACGACGCAGGGACAACGAACTATTCAACCACTGACGTATTGGAGTTCCTGGAACATCTACACCATGACTAAAAGGTGAGTTACAGTGCCGTAAATACAGCATGGAGCGCCTTATCTGCTTATCTAAAACAGCATGTCAGCAGAGCATGGGATCCCATCCACTGAAGGTATGAAGGGCAACTATAATATAAGCCCCAAACACCCAGGTATATACCCATGTATGGGATATTGGTGTGACATTGACATGTCTCAGAGATGGCACCAGCCAGATCCCTCAGCTTGCTTAATCTATGTTTTTTAAAAAACGCTCATGCTTATGGCTCTCGTACACGCTCACAGAGTCCAGTCACTCCATAAACCAGACTGGATAACATGGTGATTACCCCAGACGCATCACGTTCATATTTAGGTCTGGTAAAATCTAACTCGCAGGTATATGGGACTAGGCGAGATTATGAGTTCGGCACGAACTAGTAGGGCGAGATCGCCTGTGTTTTCCGTGCTGTAGTCGTTATATGGCTATATGGACCAGGAACGCCCAATTCACTGGTGGGATTCCGGGCCTACCCACCAGAGTCCAGGTTGAGTGTGGTGACCCATCTACTACTATATATAGACACAACCCACAATCTTAGAGGGAGAGGAAAGCCTATGGGTCAACCACAGTAACCCAAGACGGGGTACGAGCCAAACCACTCCAAGGTGGCTCAAACAGGTACCGAAAGCTGCCGGAATAGATAATAATACATTTAATCCCATTCCACTAGGGCAGCATTGGTATCAGCGGCTGAACGAATGGACATCCCGGTTGACCACATTTTCAATACAGCAGAATGGTCAAGGGAACGGCGTTCAGAACATTTTGTTTTTATTATAAACCGTTGATAAACCTGATTTAATTGCAGGAGAATATTACAAACTGCAATATTAATTTAAGCTCAGAGGAGCTCTTTTATGTTGTTATTGTTAACAAATACCTTTCTGTTTCTTTTGAAAGCAGATCAACTGGTTGATTACGATAACACTTCCTCCCTCATAAACTTCGGCAGTGAGTGAAATAAAAACTGTTACACGGTTTGAAATCACAGACCTTTGAAGTCTTCACGGAATCACTCACGTGACTCCGAAGTAAAATAGTTAGATTAAACGAGTACTTACCAGTATGAAGTTTGATCTGTATTTTATGAGGAGTTACGGTGAGGGATTAAGTGCCCGCCGCTCCCACCCTCATTATATAGATCAAGCTAATAAACTGATGTCTCGTGATCTTTACTATCTTACTTCAAATATTGTGTCTATTCTGTGATTCCACACCGCTGCTTCGAAGTATGCCGCATGCGCAGTACCTGCTGGGTTCTTCACTTAATCCCTCACCGTAACTCCTCATAAAATACAGATCAAACTTCATACTGGTAAGTACTCGTTTAAATCTAACTATTAACCTACAAACCTGTACCTCTTTGGAGTGTGGGAGAAAATCGAAGATCTCGGAGAAAACCCATGCAGGTCACGGGGAGAACGTACAAACTCCGTAGAGACAGCACCCGTAGTCAGAATCGAACCTGGGTCTCTGGTGCTGTGAGGCAGCAACTCTACCGCTGCACCACCGTGCCGCCCTGATGATGAAACAAAATAACAGCAGTCACTTTCATTACAGCTGCTAAAGTTATTTTTCAAAAGTAATCATCTTTCCAAAATTTTCCATCAGACTGAACGGTGAATTATGATGAATTGCCAGCCTCTTTTAATGCTTTCAAGATTCATGAGAGCTATTTTACATTTCACCTGATGTCCCTGCAATGATTATCCTCATGTTTTATTGAAATAACATGTTTCTGTATAATATTCTTCACAGGCTTCAGACATTTCCTCCTGCCCTTTGTAGATTGAATGCTGCAAGAAATGAGGCAATGATCCTGTTTTCTCGGATGAAATGCTGCTTCAGAAAAGTAATCCCTTTGCCACTTCAAAAGAGAAAACTGTGACAAGCCATCTCCCTAGTACAGCAGCTTCACTAGAGTAGAACTACTATAGCTGAGACCAAGAAAGTCCCAGGAGACACACACTACAATTGTCCACTTCTGAACCTTCTGTCACTGAAGGGACATTTTACCCGAGCAGTTAATAGTTTGAGCAAATAAATGGCTTGTGATTAAACCGATATTGAGAAGGTAGGTGGAGATTGGGTGAGTTAATTGTTGCCAATTTAGGATGAATGACAGTTTTTACAGGAACTTGTTGATCTAGATCAATGCTTTATGTTCATTTCTGAATTGATTTCCAAACTTTGGAATTTGGACAACAGCAGAGAAATCGTTAACATTTTCGTCTCACGAAAGAACCTGGAAGAAATCCTCAGCGGTAAGGTATTTACTGGTGTTGCTGAGGGGAACACAGGGCAGCACCGTGGCGCAGTGGGAGAGCTACTGCCTTACAGCGCCAAAGATCTGGGTTCGATCCTGTCTACGGGTGCTGTCTGTTCACAGTTGTACGTTCTCACAGTGTCCTGTGTAGGTTTTCTCAGAGATCTTTGGTTTCCACACAGACTTCGAAGAGTACAGGTTTTTGCAGCTTAATTGCCTTGGTATAAAAATATGAATTGTCCCTAGTGTGTGTAGGATAGTGTTAATGTGCGGACTCGGTGGGCCGAAGGGCCTGTTTCCGCGCCGTATCTCTAAACTAAACTAAGAACAAGAAAATGCTAAGTTACTTTATTTGGCGAGTCCAGCGTTATTCTTGAAATGACGAAGCTACCAGCGGTGAACTTTCAGCAATAGGGTGATTTCACTGGAGCGTAGATCCGCACCCACGTGGCCGAAAATCTCAACTGGAGTACATGTTATACATCGGTACATGTTAGTGAATGGGAAAACACGCACTTTCCCACCCGTTAAAAACATGGAAAACGGCCGATATTTGAGCTGAAATTTTCTGCGCTAGTCGGGGTGACCATGAAGCACAGCGACCTAAATTTCCAGGCAAAAAAAAGATAGAAAGTAAGGTAATTACAAGAGGGTACTGAAGGTGGAAAAACAGCGGAAGTGAACAGCGGACATTTGCCGTGGAGATTTAAAGATCCAAAATATCGGGAATTATCACGTTTGCTCGCTGAATTTCATCAAAAGTAAGTTAATAATGCCTTACTTTTGATGAAATTCAGCGAGCAAACGCGATAATTCCCGATATTTTGGATCTTTAAATCTCCACGGCAAATGTCTGCTAAGCACTTCCTTTGGATCAGTTCGTCTCCATACTGCCCCAGTCAGAACGGATGATTAGCTCCGCACATTATTTTGATATTACTAAAACTGATACCTATTCTGTTTCAAGTTAAAGGATCTTGATATTTGCAATTTTGATTATCTACTCTACTTTTTTTTCTGGACCCATTCTGAAAGATTTGAGTTGCCCCATTCTCACAAGTTCAGAAATTATCGGAGAATTAGGCCATTCGGCCCATCGAGTCTACTCCGCCATTCAATCGTGGTTGATCTCTGCCTCCTATTCCCAATTTTCCTGCCTTCTCCCCAACAACATTGACACCCGATCTAATCAAGAATTTGTCTATCTGCCTTAAAAATATCCACTAACTTGAGAGTCTTACCTTTAGAGAGTAATCTGTCATCACCACAATTATGAACAGATACTGAAATAATTTGGGAATTGTCATCCAATGATGCCTTGAAGAATGCTGTTACAACTAAATTCAGACCAAGATCCATCTGGAGACCTGTTGCATTGACAAGAGCAAAAGCAAGTGTTGAGTAATTAAGAAGGGTGAGGAAGTTTTATAATTACAAAACGGATTCAGCTGTAAAACTAGAAGCAAAGACAGGCTTTCACCTTTCTTCTATTATATTTGCAAAACCAGCAGAAAATGCTTTACCCTTTCTTCTGTTACACTATCAAGGCTAACAAAGATGTTTATGCTCTTTCCACATAACACAAGCGAGATAACAAGCACAACTTCATGAATGTTTTTCCTCTATAATATAAACATTAGGAGGATGTTCAGATACTTGGCTTCTACCCTTGCTCCATTAGATTATAATGTGAGTCATTAAAGTAAAAAAGCACGATGCTTGATCTGCAGAAAAATAGCCTCCTCATCATACCCATATAGGGGCTAACCCTTCCTCTCTCGGAAGAACCTGTCAATCTTAAGAAGCTGTGAATCTTAAGAAGCTGTCAAACTTAAGAAGCAAGAGGCTGTACCATGTTCTATAAGATAAAGTATTGCTGACTCACTTATTATTGGGGTATAAATATATCTACTTAAACACTGCCCCTTTGTGAGGGGATAGAGTTGCTCTGTATAGTCTGTATCTACATACTGTAAGAGTCGCTAACATACCCGCCTGGCGAAATAAAGATTTTACTACTTGATTATTGATTTTATTTGTGTTTTTTTCTGTTTAAAGTGAAAGGAACCACAACAGGGTCCCGACCCAAAATATCATCTACAGCAACCATTCTCTCTACAGATACTCTCTGACTTATTGAGTTACACCAGCAATTTGTGTTTTGCTCAAGCTTTTAGCAGTTGCAGTTCCTTGCGTCTCCTGTTGCTGGTGCAGGCTGAGAGTTCATATCCCACCTTATCAGCATGGGAATTTAAGCTCAAATAATTAAATTAGGAATTAGTAGATGTAAAGTTTATTAAAACCCATCTGTTTGTTGATATCTTTCAGAGCAGGAAAGCTGTTAACTTTACCACACTGCAGAACAATAGTAATCTGAAATGGTCAAACAATGGATGATGAGTACCAACTTTCCAATGGAGATCATGAGCCGATGAATAAACAAAGTGGCAAAAACAAAGTGCTGGAGGAACTCAGAGGGTCTGACAGCATCTGTGGTGGGAAGTGGACATAAGATGTTTCGGATTGGTATCCTTCTTCAGATTGATTGAATAGGGGTTAGAAAACTGGAAAAGAGAGATGGGACATAGAAACATAGAAATTAGGTGCAGGAGTAGGCCATTCGGCCCTTCGAGCCTGCACCGCCATTCAATAGGATCATGGCTGATCATCCAACTCAGTATCCCATACCTGCCTTCTCTCCATACCCTCTGATCCCCTTAGCCACAAGGGCCATATCTAACTCCCTCTTAAATATAGCCAATGAACTGGCCTCGACTACCCTCTGCGGCAGAAAGTTCCAGAGATTCACCACTCTCTGTGTGAAAAAAGTTCTTCTCATCTCGGTGTTAAAGGATTTCCCCCTATCCTTAAGCTGTGACCCCTTGTCCTGGACTTCCCCAACATCGGGAGCAATCTTCCTGCATCTAGCCTGTCCAACCCCTTAAGAATTTTGTAAGTTTCTATAAGATCCCCTCTCAATCTCCTAAATTCTAGAGAGTATAAACCAAGTCTATCCAGTCTTTCTTCATAAGACAGTCCTGACATCCCAGGAATCAGTCTGGTGAACCTTCTCTGCATTCCCTCTATGGCAATAATGTCCTTCCTCAGATTTGGAGACCAAAACTGTACGCAATACTCCAGGTGTGGTCTCACCAAGACCCTGTACAACTGCAGTAGAACCTCCCTGCTCCTATACTCAAATCCTTTTGCTATGAAAGCTAACATACCATTCGCTCGGGACAAAGCCTGGTAAGTGATAGATGGATACAGGTGAGGGGAGGTGATTAGCAGATGGGTGGAGATAGCGACACAGGCAGGTGGTGAAACGGAGACAAAAGGGTTTCAGATAGGGAAAGAAGATGAGGACTGAAGTGTGAATAAGAGTGAGGTCTATGGGCACAAGAGATGTGACTGGTGATGGAATCACATTGAAGATGGTGAGAAGGATGTGTTGGATGCGGAGGCAGGTGGGCGAAAGGTGAGGACCAAGGGAACTCTATCCTTATTCCGTCTGGTGGATAGTGGAGTGAGTGCAGAAATGCAGGAAACAGAGGAGACTAAGGTGAGAGCTCCATCCACAACAGCAGGGGGGAAAGCCACGTTGACTGAGGAAAGGATCCATCTTAGATGTTTTAGAGTGAAAAGCTTCATCTTCGGAACAGAGGGGGCGCTGTCCTGTGCATGGCTGCCCAGGCAGCAGCTGTCTGTCCCTTCATCTTTTTATTTTTTATTTTAGTTAGTTAAGTGCTTTGTTGGAGGTCTAGACTTTTTTTATGTGGGGGTGGTGGGGGGGGGGGGGGGGGGGGAAGGGGGAAACTACCTTTCAGGGTCCCTACCTGGTCGGAGAGGCAGCTTTTCTCCGGGCTGCAGCTTCGACCCGTCCTCGCGGCCTACCAGCGGGGCCTGGAGCGGCGTTTCCTGTCGGGGACCGCCCAGAACCATGGCTTTCGGCGGCGGCACAGCGCTGTAGCGCTATCACGGAGTGGGCGATGCCTTGCCTGGGTCGCCGCGCTGGAACTCCAGTGAGCTGAGACCGCCGGGTAAAACATCGCGGAGCTGCGGGTCTGTGGAGCGGCCAGCTGTGGGCAGCAGCGCTGACTTTACATCGGGAGCCTGGGATCTCGCGACGAGATCGCCCGTTGTGGAGCTCCAACCAGCACGGCCTTGTCGGCTTCGGATGCCGCGGCCTCCGGTGCGGAAGCGGCCGTTCCAGGGTTCCCAGGCCGCTGGGAGGACTCTCCCAACGCCGGAGCAACATCACCCGGTAAGAACGGCCAGGAACATCGGGCCTCCGTAGAGGCAACTGTGGAGGCCTCAATGGGCCTGACTATGGGTGAACTGGGGTTGGGGACTGGACTTTGTGCCTTCCCTCATGGAGGGAGCCATTGTGGGGGGATGTTCTATGTGTTTAAGACTCTCATTGGTGTTATGTCTGTATTCTTTTTTTGTGTGCTGCAAAATGGCAAAAAGCATTTCACTTCACTACACCTGGGTGTATGTGAATGTGACCAATAAAATACCTTTGACCTTTGAGATGTGGCAGAGTCAGTGAAGCTGAGAGTAAAGGATGGAGTGGTTGCAGCAGTTGGGTGGGAGGAGGTGTAGTCGAGGTAGCGGTCGATGTTAGTTGTAATGGAGACAGAGGGATCGAGAAAGGGGCAGAAAGAGCAGTCAGTGAATTTGAGGGCAGGGTGGAACTTGGTGGTAAAGTCGATGAAGTCAACAAGTTCTGCATGGGTTCAGGAGGCAGCCATAATATAGTCATCGCTGTAGGTTGGGAAATGTTTCCAGGGTACATTTGGAGCAAATGTTCAACGTAATACAGCCAGCTGAATTGAAGATGGCAGGTTGTGTAACATTGCTAATTTATGTAATGCTACATAAAACATTCTTGATCGAAATTGCACTGATGATCTGGTTTGTGGAGAAAGACAAGAAATGCTTTCTGTGAAGCTTTGCATCTAGGTTCCTTAGAGTCATCGAGTCATCGAGCTGGCATCACAGTAACAGCCCCTCTGGCCCAGCTTTCACATGCCTAACAAGTTGGTATACTGGACTAGTATTATTTGGAAGATAGGCAAAAAAACTGGAGTAACTCAGCAGGTCAAACAACATCTCTGGAGTGGGTGACGTTTTGGGTCGAGACCCTTCTTCAGACTGAGTCAGAGGAAAGGGAAACAAGAGATATATGGATGGTATATCGAGAGATATAGATCAAATTAATGAATGATATGCAAAAAATTAACGATGATAAAAGAAACAGGCCATTCTTAGCTAGGTGTGAACGAGTTATAGACAATGAGACTCAACAAGACGACTATGAAGCTAGTATGACTTGGGTACGACGGGTGGTGGAGGGATGGAGAGAGAGGGGATGCAAGGGTTACTTGAAGTTAGTGAAATCAATATCCATGCAGCTGAGTTGTAATTTGCCTGCATTTGGCCCAGAACTCTAAACCCTTCCCATTCATATATCTTTTAAATATCTTTCATGAGAGTAAAGCGAATCCCATTAGGACATTCATTTCCCTCGGCAAATCAGTACTTTGGGCTAAACTAAATTAAACGGGCAATGAAAGTCTTCCAAAAGAGCAAACAATTAATATGGAGAAGAAACTGGCCAGCGGACGCAGCTGTAGTTGCGGGAGCTCCGGAGAACAGGTCGCTAACCTGTGACCTGCAAGCTCCCGCCGAGTGGCCTCTGCCCCAGCTCCGAGGCTGAGTGGCCTCTGCCCCAGCTCCGAGGCCGGGTCGCCGCTGCCGCTGCCCCAGCTCCGAGGCCGGGTGGCCGCTGCCCCGGCTCCGAGGCCGCCAGCTCCGCTATTAGGCCTCGGCGCAGGCGAAGACGGAGACGGGGATATGACAAGAGAAGTCGCATTCCCCGGAAGGAAGAGACCAAAACATGTTTCTCCCCCCCACCCACACACATACACAACCTAATAAACCAAAATATAGACGGAGGTCTATACATTTTTTGCCATCATTGATGGCTATTCGTCCTTAAGGTATCTTCCCTTAGATACCTTAATATCACCTTTTTTTTTAAAGCACAATCAAGATTTTTATCTGTTTAATTTTTTTGAAAGTAATTGTATATCACATTCTTTCTTTCTTTTTCTAAGGCACTTTACAAGAAGGAGATGCAATATAAATCTAATAAACCGGGATGACCACCCAAGTCCTAAAATTCTGAGGTATTTGGTTGCACCATATGATTCAGGAATATTACCTTGATTTACAATGCAAGACGATAGACAAATAAAGAATGGAGGAATTACATTTTGTAGTTGGAATATAAGGGGTGCCAACGAACCAATTAAGAGGGGTAACATTTTTGCCCAACTAAAATCGTTGAAAAGCAACATAATGTTTTTGCAGGAGACACACATGGAACAACAAACACAAATAAGATTAAAGGCGAATTGGATAGGCCAAACATACTACTCCTCATTTACTTCTAAATCTAGGGGTACAGCTATTCTTATTAGGAAAGGTATTCCTTTTAAATTAAAGAATACTATATCAGATAAAGAGGGAAGGTATATTATAGTTTCGGGTGAAATTTATGCAACCCCACTAACTTTGATAAATATTTATGCTCCGAATTTTGATAACCCCCAATTTTTTGATAAAATTATTGACATAATATCAGAGTTTAATTACCAAAATGTGATAATAGGGGGGTACTTTAACTGTGTTTTAGATTCATATCTAGATAAATCATCAAAACAAAAGAAGAGTAATTTAAAATCTAAAACTAGCGAACTTCTAAATACATATATAAAAAATACTAATATAATAGATGTATGGAGATCTGCTAATCCAGTTGGAAGGGAATACTCGTTTTAATCTCCGGTGCATAAAACTTATTCAAGAATTGATTATTTTTTAGTGGATATGAAATTAATGCCATATACAAACAACCCAACATACCACATTAGTAGTATCTCAGATCATTCTCCGTTGACATTTTCAGTAAAATTTGAGGGAATGCCGGGTAAAAAATGTTTTTGGAGGTTTAATACACATATTTTAAATGACGTGCAAGGCTATCAATATTTAAAACAACAAATGAAACTTTTTTTCGATACAAATGATATACCAGGTACTTCGCCTTCTTTATTATGGGAAACTTTTAAGGCATTTATGAGAGGAATTATAATTTCATATCAAAATTTTCAAAATAAAAAGAATAAGACAGAACAACTGTTGTTAGAACAAGAAATCAGACAGTTAGAGTTGGATAATGCCAAAGATTCCACGACAGATAAACACAATAAGATAGTATTACTGAAATTTAAACTTAATCGAATTTTATTGGCAAGAGTAATAAGACTATTCCAAATTACAAAACAGGAACATTTTGAGTTTGGTCACAAACAACATAAGCTTTTGGCTCGCCAATTGAAAAAACAAGAAAAGGAAAATACTATAACCAAAATTAAATCAGAGAAAGGTGAATTACTAATACTACCTAAAGATATTAATAATAGATTTGCCCAATTTTACCAAAACTTATATACATCTAAAATTAAAATAGAAGATAGTAAAATAAAAAAAATTCTAGATAACTGTAATCTTCCAATACTGGACCTTTTGGAACAAGAGGAACTAGGAGCTCAAATTACAATCAAAGAAATAGGTGAAACAATAAAATTGCTGAAAAATGGTAAGACTTGCCTTTGGTGCCTCCACATTTATTTCAACTCTTGAATTATTCCCTTCTTTCCCTTCTCCTCCTCCACCCTCCACTTGAGGACATTCAAAACTGCGCTGCCAATATCCTAACTTGCACCAAATCTTGCGGCACTGAACTCATTGACACACATTGGCTCCTAGATATACAACACCTCAGTTTGAAAACTCTTCCCTTTCTTTTTAAATCTCTGAATGGAGTCATCTCTCTCAATTTACTTTGGGCCCCATATCTGAGGGAGGGCGTGCTGGCGCTGGAGAGAGTCCAGAGGAGTTTTACGAGAATGATCCTGGGAATGAGTGGGTTAACATATGAAGAGCGTTTGATGGCACTGGGCCTGTAGTTGCTGGAGTTTAGAAGGGGGTCCTCATTGGAAGGGGTCCTCATTGAAACTTACCGAATAATGAAAGGCCTGGATAGGGTGGATGAGGAGAGGATCTTTCCACAAGTGGGAGAGTCTAGGACCAAAGGTCATAGCCTCAGAATAAAAGGATGTTCCTTTAGGATAGAGATGAGGAGGAATTCCGTTAGTCAGAGGGTGGTGAATCTGTGGAATTCATTGCCACAGAAGGCTGTGGAGCCCGAGTCAATTGATAATTTTAAGGCAGAGATAGATATATTGTTACTTATATATATACCTTGACTCCATCCTATCACCCTTGGTTAAATCCCTCCCTACCTATGTTCAAGACACCTCAGACACTCTCCGTCGTCTCCGCGCATTCAATTCTCTAGGCCCTCACCCCCTCATCTTCACCATGGACGACCAATCACTCTACACCTCCATCCCCCACCACGATGGTCTCATAGCCCTCCGGTTCTTCCTCGACCAGAGAAGCAACCTATACCCAGCCACTGACACTCTCCTCCGCCTAGCGGAGCTGGTCCTTACCCTCAATAACTTCACGTTCGACTCCTCCCATTTCCTCCAAATACAAGGCGTAGTTATGGGCACACGCATGGGCCCCAGCTATGCCTGCCTATTTGTAGGTTACGTCGAGCAATCCTTGTTCAATACATACCAGGGCCCCATCCCCGACCTCTACCTCCGCTACATCGACGACTGCTTTGGTGCCACCTCCTGCACCCGCACACAACTGACTGACTTCATCCACTTCACCACTAACTTCCATCCGGCACTCAAATACACCTGGACCATTTCCGACACTTCCCTACCATTCCTTGACCTCACTATCTCCATTGCAGGTGATAGACTTCTGACCGACATACACTATAAACCCACTGACTCCCATGGCTATCTGGACTACACTTCTTCCCACCCTGCTTCCTGTAAGGACTCCATCCCCTACTCCCAATTCCTCCGCCTACGCCGCAGCTGCTCCACGGCTGAGGCGTTCCAACCCAGGACATCTGAAATGTCCTCATTATTCAGGGAACGGGGGTTCCCCTCCTCCACCATAAATGAGGCTCGCACCAGGGTCTCTTCCATACCCCGCAACACTGCTCTCTCTCCCCATCCCCCCACTCGCAACAAGGGCCGAGTCCCCCTAGTCCTCACCTTTCACCCCACCAGCCGTCACATACAAAAAGTAATCCCCCGTCAGTTTCGCCACCTCCAACGTGACCCCACCACTCGCCACATCTTCCCATCTCCCCCCATATCTGCCTTCCGCAAAGACCGCTCCCTCCATAACTCCCTTGTCAATTCTTCCCTTCCCTCTCGTACCACCCCCTCCCCGGGCACTTTCCCTTGCAACCGCAAGAGATGCAACACTTGTCCCTTTACCTCCCCCCTCGACTCCGTTCAAGGACCCAAGCAATCGTTCCAGGTGCGACAGAGGTTTACCTGCATCTCTTCCAACCTCATCTATTGCGTCCACTGCTCTAGATGTCAGCAGATCTATATCGGTGAGACCAAGCGGAGGTTGGGCGATCGTTTCGCCGAACACCTCCGCTCGGTCCGCAAGAACCAACCTGACCTCCCGGTGGTTCAGCACTTCAACTCCCCCTCCCACTCCGTCTCCGACCTCTCTGTCCTGGGTCTCCTCCATGGCCACAGCGAGCAGCACCGGAAATTGGAGGAACAGCACCTCATATTGCGTTTGGGGAGTCTGCATCCCGGGGGCATGAACATCAAATTCTCCCAATTTTGTTAGACCTTGCTGTCTCCTCCCCTTCCTCAGCCCCCCTGCTGTCTCCTCCCATCCCCCAGCCTTCGGACTCCTCCTCCTTTTTCCTTTCTTGTCCCCGCCCACCCCCGCCCCCGATCAGTCTGAAGAAGGGTTTCGGCCCGAAACGTTGCCTATTTCCTTCGCTCTATAGATGCTGCTGCACCCGCTGAGTTTCTCCAGCTTTTTTGTGTAACCTTCGATTCTCCAGCATCTGCAGTTCCCTCTTAAACACTAGATATATTGTTGACCAGTACGGGTGTCTGGGGTTGTGGGGAGAACACAGGAGAATGGGGTTGAGGGAGGGAAGATGGATCAGCCATGATTGAATTCACGCAGAGAGTGGTGAATCTCTGGAACTCTCTGCCACAGAGGGTAGTTTGAGGCCACTTCATTGGCTATATTTAAGAGGGAGTTAGATGTCGCCCTTGTGGCTGAGGGGATCAGGGGGTATGGAGAGAAGGCAGGTACGGGATACTGAGTTGGATGATCAGCCATGATCATATTGAATGGCGGTGCAGGCTCGAAGGGCCGAATGGCCTACTCCTGCACCTAATTTCTATGTGTCTATGTAGACTGTCCCACCAGTGGAAACATCCTCTCCACATCCATTCCATCCAAGCATTTCACTATTCGAGTCCATCAGATTTACTGGCACGAAAGGGGCTTTTTCTTAAATCAGCATCTGGAGAAGATGAATGCTAATCTTAAACGCAGTAATTGCCATTACTGTATTTTTGCTACTACAAATAATTATCTTTTGCCTTTCGAGCCTTTCCAACTCGTCAGTGCCTTTGTTGGAAAACTGGCTCAACTTACAAAGTCTGACAAGTGATTTAATATTAGCAATGCAAATCATTACACCACTTACAAGCTTAAATGATGCTGCATGTAAATGTTGGCCATTTTCGTTAGGTCCTTCTAACCGCAGAACCTGATTTAGGAATATTCAATGTAATCACACAATGATTGTACATCTCAATTGGAATGAAGTTCCATGATTGAATGAGCTTGAGAGGTAGTAAATGAATGGAACCTTGTCTCAGAATTGCATGGGATTTGGGGATGTATGTAAGGACCACTGTTTTCAAATATGCAGCTCAATTACACTGGAATAATCCTCCCTAAAATGTGCCTTTCTCCCTTAGGTGCTTTATTGTATCCAAATGGGATCAAAGGAACTTGAGCAACATGTTTCCTTAATGCCAACTACAGTCAGGCCCAATGCAAATTGGAGGAACAGCACCTCATATTTCACTTGGGCAGTTTACAGCCCAGCGATGTGAAAATTGACTTCTCTAACTTCAAGTTACCCTTGCTTTCCCTTTCTCTCCATCCCTCCCCCTTCCTAGTTCTCCAACAATCCCCCTGAGTACATTTTATCTTTGTATGCCTTGTTGTCACCTTCCTCTAGCTACCAATAATCTATTCTGCATTTTGCATGACCTTGTCCCCTTGGAGATCTCATTTTCACACCTTACCCTTCCATATCCCTGTGTCTCCCTCTCTGCTGACT
Organism: Leucoraja erinaceus; assembly: GCF_028641065.1. NCBI lineage: Eukaryota > Metazoa > Chordata > Chondrichthyes > Rajiformes > Rajidae > Leucoraja > Leucoraja erinaceus. The sequence continues at coordinate 2,061,065 of NC_073391.1, forward strand.
CTCAGTCTGAAGAAGGGTCTCATCACCCATTCTTGATCTCCATAGATGCTGCTTGTCCCACTGATTTACTCTAGCATTTTGTGTCTGGTGTATACCAGCATCTGCAGTTCCTTGCCTACACAATTATATCCACTGTACCAAATGGCGTTGTGAGGTGCTGTGAAGTTTCCTTGACCTGATATTCCATTGTAGAGACATTTTGTCCCATGTTAGTAAAGGCCAGTTTCTTCTCCGTATTAATTTGTTTGCTCTTTTGGAAGACTTTTATTGCCCGTTTAATTTAGTTTTGCCCAAAGTACTGATTTGCCGAGGGAAATAAATTTCCTAATGGGATTCGCTTTACTCTCATGAAAGATATTTAGAAGATAGATGAATGGGAAGGGTTTAGAGAGTTCTGGGCCAAATGCAGGTAAATTACAACCCAGCGGCATGGATATTAATGTCACTAACTTCAAGTAAACCCTTGCATCCCCTCTCTCTCTCTCCCTCCCCCACCCAAGTCGTAAGCATGTCATACCAGCTTCAAAGTCGTCTTGTTGAGTCTCGTCTAGAACTCGTTCTCACCTAGCACCTAGCTAAGAGTGGCCTGATTCCTTTATCATTGTTACTATTTTGCATATCTTTCATGCATTTGTTCTAAATCTTTCTGTATCACCATCTATATCTCTTGTTTCCCTTTCCCCTGACTTTCAGTCTGAAGAAGGTTACCGACCCAAAACATCACCTATTCCTTCTCTCCTGAGACGCTGTATGACCCGCTGAGTTACTCCAGCATTTTGTGTCTATCTTCGACAAAGAGGGTGGACTTTGACCAGAGCCATTTTAAAACTTCCAGCTTTGCCATTATGAATTCTCCCAATGCAAATCAAGTATTGCTGGATCACTTATTAATGGGGTAGAGATATACCTACTTAAACACTGCCCCTTTGTGAGGGGATAAAGTTGCTCTGTATAGTCTGTATCTACATACTGTAATGCCCCTGTCCCACTTAGGAAACCTGAACGGAAAGGTCTGGAGACTTTGCGCCCCACGCAAGGTTTCCGTGCGGTTCCCGGAGGTTTTTGTCAGTCGCCCTAAAGGTCGAAAGTGGTTTCCGCTTCTTCTATGTTCTGGCGATTATTTCAAAAAATTCAAAACCGGCAGCGACTGAAAATAGGTTGCCGTTTTAAAAATCGGTAATTTTTCAGTTGAAGGTGGTTGCCGGAGGTTGCAGCCCAAGTCAATTGATATTTTAAGGCAGAGAAAGATATATTGTTGATCAGTACGGGTGTCTGGGGTTGTGGGGAGAACACAGGAGAATGGGGTTGAGGGAGGGAAGATGGATCAGCCATGTCTGAATGCTTGTAGACTGTCCCACCAGTGGAAACATCCTCTCCACATCCATTCCATCCAAGCATTTCACTATTCGAGTCCATCAGATTTACTGGCACGAAAGGGGCTTTTTCTTAAACCAGCAGCTAGAGAAGATGAATACTAATGTTAAACACAGTAATTGCCATTACTGTATGTTTGCTACTACAAATAATTATCTTTTGCCTTTCGAGCCTTTCCAACTCGTCAGTGCCTTTGTTGGAAAACTGGCTTAACTTACAAAGTCTGACAGGTGATTTAATATTAGCAATGCAAATCATTACGCCACTTACAAGCTTAAATGATGCTGCATGTAAATGTTGGCCATTTTCGTTAGGTCCTTCTAACCGCAGAACCTGATTTAGGAATATTCAATGTAATCACACAATGATTGTACATCTCAATTGGAATGAAGTTCCGTGATTGAATGAGCTTGAGAGGTAGTAAATGAATGGAACCTTGTCTCTGAATTGCACGGGATTTGGGGATGTATGTAAGGACCACTGTTTTCAAATATGCAGCTCAATTACACTGGAATAATCCTCCCTGAAATGTGTCTTTCTCCCTTAGGTGCTTTATTGTATCCAAATGGGATCAAAGGAACTTGAGCAACATGTTTCCTTAATGCCAACTACAGTGAGGCCCAACGCAAATTGGAGGAACAGCACCTCATATTTCACTTGGGCAGCTTACAGCCCAGCGATGTGAATATTGACTTCTCTAACTTCAAGTTACTCTTGCTTTCCCTCTCTCTCCATCCCTCCCCCTTCCTAGTTCTCCAACAATCCTCCTGAGTACATTTTATCTTTGTATGCCTTGTTGTCTCCTTCCTCTAGCTACCAATAATCTATTCTACATTTTGCTTGACCTTGTCCCCTTGGATGTCTAATTTTCACACCTTACCCTTCCATATCCCTGTGTCTCCCTCTCTGCTGACTCTCAGTCTGAAGAAGGGTCTCATCACCCATTCTTGGTCTCCAGAGATGCTGCCTGTCCCACTGATTTACTCTAGCATTTTGTGTCTATTTTTGGTGTAAACCAGCATCTGCAGTTCCTTGCCTACACAATTATATCCACTGTTACAAATGGCGTTATGAGGTGCTGTGAAGTTTCCTTGACCTGATATTCCATTGTAGAGACATTTTGTCCCGTGTTAGTAAAGGCCAGTTTCTTCTCCATATTAATTTGTTTGCTCTTTTGGAAGACTTTTATTGCCCGTTTAATTTAGTTTTGCCCAAAGTACTGATTTGCCGAGGGGAATACATTTCCTAATGGGATTCGCTTTAAGCTCATGAAAGAAATTTAAAAGGAAGGGTTTAGAGAGTTCTGGGCCAAATGCAGGTAAATTACAACCCAGCGGTATGGATATTGTCTGCAACTCGTTCTCACCTAGCACCTAGCTAAGAATGGCCTGTTTCCTTTATCATTGTTACTATTTTGCATATCTTTCATTCATTTGTTATACATCTTTCTGTATCACCATCTATATCTATTGTTTCCCTTTCCCCTGACTTTCAGTCTGAAGAAGGTTCTCAACCCAAAACGTCACCTATTCCTTCTCTCCTGAGTGTGACCCGCTGAGTTACTCCAGCATTTTGTGTCTATCTTCGATAAAGAGGGTGGAGTTTGATCAGAGCCATTTTATATCTTCCAGCTTTTCCATTATGAATTCTCCCAAAGCAAGTCATGTAGCTGCCTCGTCCCTCAAATAGTGGGGTCATGTTGTGTTAGTTTTATAAAGTGTAATCCTCAGCGATGCACAGAAATTATTTTCCTTAGACTGACTACTGTTTCTCAAGTGGATGCATATTTTGCAATGTAACTATTAATACCATAAAGCCACAAAACTAAAAGTGGCATGTGATGTTAAAATCAGGTCTGAATTGTGTCTGTGAACAATGTAATTGCCTCCTAATTTGCATTGAATCATCATTCACCTTTGACATTCACTTCCTATGAGCGATGTCACTGGAGAATAATTTGGAATGTAATGAATTTAATAATCAAATATCATCAAAATTCCCAAGGCTCTTTATTTTGTTGAGATCTATTTTTTTTTTTAAAGCATTGGGTCGTGAGTGAAAGTACTGTTGTGAAAAGCTATTGGTGTGGTACCTCTGGTATGTTCATTCAGAATATTAATTTGATTATTTAATTTAAATGCCAGTTCAAATGCCTGTTTCTGCCATTCTGATTGCCTTTCAGTGCATTCTAATCACATTCTATTTACTGCAGCAGACAGACAAAATACAAATGTAAATTCCAGGATTTTACAACAGATCAATGCTTGTCTACAAAAATGAAAGTTATTAATATTTTAGTGTTGACCCTTCATCTGAACGGTTTTGAAGGGCATCCATGAGGACATCATAGAAAATCAGCTACTACTTTTGAGGTTCCATCTGCTGTACACATTGGAAACAATCCTCAGTAACACCGTGAATATTGATCCTCCTCTTACAATGTGGAGCTAGCTGTTGGCCAATCTTCAAACTCATTACGCCAGCTTCTAGTCTGCGTCTGCAACATCATCTTAATCATTTGCACCCGGCAACTCCACTTCATTTGTCTTTTGAGTTTCATCTCACCTCCTCCTTTCTCTAATCCACTCTAAATGGATGTGTTTGGGATAGTGCTCGAAATTCATCGAGTAGTACTATGAAATACTGGCAGGACAGAGTACATCAGTCTCAATTGATATTAGTCACAGAACTGTACAGGACTGGAACAGCCGGAGCGAGTTGGCATACTGGGCCAGCCCCATTTCCCCTCATTTGACCCTTTTTCATAAAAGGTGTTCATGGTGTTTTATCGTTAATGTTTTATTATTACTAATGTTTAGTGTTTTCTGAGTCATTCGTAACTGTCACTGTAAGTCATGTTGTTACTTGTGGGCGGAGCACCAAGGCAAATTCCTTGTATGTGAATACTTGGCCAATAAACTTACTTACTTACTTACTTATTCCTCTGGCATTCATATCCATTTATCTGTCTAAAGTTGATTAGGCCTGGACTTTTTTCTTTGGCGTGTAGAAGGCTGAAGGGTGATATGATGAACAAGAAGGAATTGCAGATGCTGGTTTACACTGAAGATAGACACAAAATGCTGGAGTAACTCAGCGGGACAGGCAGCATCTCTGGCGAGAAGGAATACCCACCTGATGTCTTGGGTCGAGACCCTTCTTCAGGCTGAGAGTCAGGGGAGAGGGAGACTAGAGATATGGAAGGGTAAGGTGAACTAAGCTGGGGTTGGGACAGATTGAGAGGGGAAGTAAGGGTTACATGAAGTTGGATAAATCAAAATTGATACCACTGGGGTGTAAGCTGTCCAAGCGAAACAAGAGGTGCTGTTTCTCCAATTTGCGTTGGGCCTCACTCTGACAGTGGAGGAGGCCCGGGACGGAAAGGTCAGTGTGAGAATTGGAGGGGGAGTTAAAGTGTTTAGCAACTGGGAGCTCACGTAGGTCTGGGCAGACTGAGCGAAGGTGTTCAGCAAAACGATCGCCGAGCCTGCGCTCCCTCCTGTAGTCACCCTTCTAGAAGAAGGGTCTTGACCCAAAACTTCACCCATTCCTCCTCTCCAGAGATGCTGCCTGTCCCGCTGAGTTACTCTAGCATTTTGTGTCTATCTTCGATGCAAACCAGCATCTGCAGTTTCTTCCTATCCAGCATACCACCCTTCAGCCTTCTACACTGCAAATAAACAAATCCAGGCCTAATCAATTTTTCCTCGTAACTGAAGAAATCCTCTCTTAATGAGAATTTCTCCTCATTAAGAGAGAGTTAGATAGAGCTCAAGGGGTAGTGGAATCAAGGGATATGGGGAGAAGGCAGGCACGGGTTATTGATTGGGGACGATCAGTCATGATCACAATGATGGTGGTGCTGGCTCGAAGGGCTGAATGGCCTCCTCCTGCACTTATTTTCTATGTTTCTATGTTTTTATGTTTCTATGATGCCCGCAATGCCATGTAACATTATAACCATAAATAACCATATAACACAATACAGCACGGAAACAGGCCATCTCGACCCTTCTAGTTCCGTGCCGAACACCATAATCTCCCCTAGTCCCACATATACCTGCGCTCAGAACCATAACCCTCCATTCCCTTTCCCATCCCATATAACTATCATCAATTTATTTTTAAATGATAAAAACGAACCTGCCTCCACCACCTTCACTGGAAGCTCATTCCACACAGCTACCACTCTCTGAGTAAAGAAGTTCCCCCTCATGTTACCCCTAAACTACAGTCCCTTAATTCTCATGTCATGTCCCCTTGTTTGAATCTTCCCTACTCTCAGTGGGAAAAGCTTATCCACGTCAACTCTATCTATCCCTCTCATCATTTTAAAAACCTCTATCAAGTCCCCCTTAACCTTCTGCGCTCCAAAGAATAAAGCCCTAACTTGTTCAACCTTTCTCTGTAACTTAGTTGCTGAAACCCAGGCAACATTCTAGTAAATCTCTTCTGTACTCTCTCTATTTTGTTGACATCCTTCCTATAATTAGGCGAACAAAATTGTACACCATACTCCAGAATTGGCCTCACCAATGCCTTGTACAATTTTAACATTACATCCCAACTTCTATACTCAATGCTCTGATTTATAAAGGCCACAATTTATAATTGTGGAGAATCTTTTATGAAAACTTTCCAATTTGATTCTCCCCCACATTCTCATCCCTTTTCTACACTTACCTAACCACTGAGGACATTTACAGTGATCAATTAATCTGCCAACCCACCTATTTTTGGAATGTTGAAGAAAACCCAAGCATCCTACATAGTTACTGGGACAATGCAACATAGCAACAGCAGTGCAGATGAAGATTGAACCTGGGGCATTGGTGCTGTGAGTCAGCACTATGTCACCGGTCATGAGATACTACTGAGATCAGTGCTTGGTCCTTTGCTGTTCATAACATCTTCAGTGGTTTAGCTGATGGAAGTGAATGTAATATTCCTAAATTTGCTGACAACATGAAACTTGGTGGAATGGTGAATAGTGAAGTGGATTCAAATAATCTTCAAATCGATTGAACTGGGCAGCGATATACATGGCAGATATAAAATAATATGGATAAGTGCGAGGTTATTCACCTTTGTTTTAGTTTTAGTTTTTAGTTTTAGAGATACAGTGCGGAAACAGACCCTTCGGCCGACAGGGCCAGCAATCCCTGCACATTAACACTATCCTACACCCACCAGGGACAATTTTTCATTTACCAAGCAAATTAACCTCCAAACCTGTACTTCTTTGGAGTGTGGGGGGAAACTGGAGATCTCGGAGAAAACCCACGCAGGTCACGGGGAGAATGTACAAACTCCGTACAGACTCTGTACAGACAGTCCCCATTGTCGGAATCGAACCCGGATCTGCGCCGCTGAATTTGCTGTAAGACAGCAACTCTACCGCTGCAATATGTATTCTTCTATACCTGTTCCCCAAAGACCTCATTCCCTGATCTTTAAAAAAAATGATCTTCTCAAGTTTAGTTTAGTTTAGTTTAAAGATACAGCGCGGAAACAGGCCCTTTGGTCCACCGAGTCCACACCGACTAGTGATCCCCGCACACTAACACCATCCCACACACTCTATGGACAACTTACATTTACACCAAGCTAATTAACGCTCCGTTTCGCTGGCCCGGGGCAGCCGGCAGCCTGAAGCCGCACGCGGTCTGCACAGCTCCAGCTGGCGCGGCGTCTACATCCCAGGATCCCTCGTGGGGGACCCAGGGAAAGAAGAAGCCATCACTGCCGGCCCGCGGCCAACTTCTACCGCGGGCGCGGTGGCAACTTACCATCACCCCTGGAGGGGAGCTTCGACAGCAGGCCCTACGGTCTGCGGTTGCTTTCTGGCTGCGGCGCGGCGGGACATATTAGACTAAATCTGCGACCGCCGGCCTGCGGCCTACACCAACTTAAAGATGCGGTCTCTGGTGGGAAGAGCCGACTCTGACTCTTACTGGACTTGTACCTTGCCTTTACCATCATGGACGCCAGCAGCAATGGCTGCGGATGGTTGTTGATGGTCCCGACCACGGTGGGAAAATGGAGGAGGACTGGCCAAATTGTGTGCCTTCCAACACAGTGAGGGAATCCTGTGGTGGATGTTATGTTAAATTTTATGGTTTTGGTGCGTGCGTTTATAATTGTACCGCGCCTGAATATTCATCACT